>NW_027467127.1:7500-157500 GCF_046128005.1 Genypterus blacodes | reverse complement strand
AGGTTTATGAAACATGGAGTCCAAGCATGTGGAGGTTGATGCTGCTCAACTTTCATCAGTTCAATCAGTTATCTTCTTCATCTTCATCTTCACCTGAGAGTCTGTGCTGACCCTTATGAGTCAGCGGCTCTTTGTCAGCATTCTGCCGTGTATGGAAACACACTCACTGATGGAAACTGGATAATGTTTGGAAAATGACTGCATCATGTGAGGTTTGTATGTTAGAGATATTAGAGAAAGGGTTAGGCCGCCCCCTAGTGGCCAAAGTAGACTGAGTCGTAATCAAAGCTTTCATTACACTGCTCTGTTCAAGAATAACTCCCCTCTCTCTCTCTCTCTCTCTCTCTCTCTCTCTCTCTCTCTCTCTCTCTCTCTGTCACTGCTCTGCCCTTACATCTCCATCATGTTGGCTCAGTGTATCACACAGTATTACAGGGTCACCTGTCTCCTGTGTTGTGTTGGGACACTGAAGCATTCTGTTAAACTTTCCCTTCATAACTCACTCTGTCAGACTGCTCCTCTTACTGGAATGAGGCAGAACCTGATCAACCTCTCCCTCTTCTTCCTCCTCCTCCTCTTAATCACACTTAAATCAAAGAACAAACTGCTCTGTTTCAGAGGAAGAGAAACTCAGACGCTCACTGAACTGAGACGTGAAATGGCGCAGCAAGGAATTCAGATGGATCAAGAAAGAATCTCCTGTTCAATCTGTCTGGATCTGCTGAAGGAGCCGGTGACTATTCCCTGTGGACACAGCTTCTGCAGGAGATGTATTAACAACTACTGGGATGAAGAGGAGAAGGAGAAAATCCCCAGCTGCCCTCAGTGCAGACAGACCTTCACACCGAGGCCTGTCCTGGTGAAAAGCACCATGTTAGCAGATTTAGTGGAGGAGCTGAAGAAGACAGAACTCCAAGCTGCTCCTGCTGATCACTGCTATGCTGGACCTGCAGATGTTGGTTGTGATTTCTGCACTGGGAGAAAACTGAAAGCCATCAAGTCCTGTCTGCAGTGTCTGGTCTCTTACTGTGAGCAACACCTCCAGCCTCACTATGACTCAGCAACATTTAAGAAACACAAGCTGGTGGAGCCCTCCAACAAGCTTCAGGAGAACATCTGCTCTCTTCACGATCAGGTGATGAAGATGTTCTGTCGCACTGATCAGCAGTGTATCTGTTATCTCTGCTCTATGGATGAACATAAAGGTCACCACACAGTCCCAGCTGCAGCAGAGAGGAAGGAGAGGCAGAGAGAGCTCGGGGAGAGTCGACAACAAGTCCAGCAGAGAATCCAGGACAGACAGAAAGACGTGAAGGTGCTTCAGCAGGAGGTGAAGGACATCAATCAGTCTGCTGATAAAGCAGTGAGGCACAGTGAGGAGATCTTCAGCCAGCTGATCCGTCTCATGGAGAAAAGAAGCTCTGATGTGAAGCAGCAGATCAGATCCCAGCAGAAAACTGAAGTGAGTGGAGCTGAAGAGCTTCAGGAGAAGCTGGAGCAGGAGATCACTGAGCTGTGGAGGAAAGACGCTGAGCTGCAGCAGCTGTCACACACAGAGGATCACATCCAGTTTCTACACAATTACCCCTCACTGCCACATCTCAGTGAATCTACACACTCAGCCAGCATCAATATCCCTCCTCTGAGGCACTTTGAGGAGGTGACGGCGGCTGTGTCAAAGGTCAGAGATCAACTACAGAACATGCTGAGTGAGGGATGGACCAAGATCTCACTGACACTGACTGATCTGGATGTTTCACTGTCACCAGCAGAGCCCAAGACCAGAGCTGGATTCTTAAGATATTCACAGGCAATCACAATGGATCCAAACACGGCACAAACACGTCTGTTATTATCTGAGGGGAACAGAAAAGTAACATGGATGAAGAAACCTCAGTTATATTCTGATCATCCAGACAGATTCACTCTCTGCTCTCAGGTCCTGAGTACAGAGAGTCTGACTGGACGTTGTTACTGGGAGGTGGAGTGGAGAGGTAGAGGAGTTATAGTGGCAGTGACATACAAGGATATTCAAAGAGGAGGGAGTGAAAGTCTATTTGGAAACAATGAAAAGTCTTGGTCACTATATCATTACAACAACAGTTCTTTTTTCAGACATAACAGTATCAACACTCCTCTCTCAGTCCCTCAGTCCTCCAGAGTAGGAGTGTACCTGGATCAGCCTGCAGGTCTTCTGTCCTTCTACAGCGTCTCTGACACCATGACTCTCCTCCACAGAGTCCAGACCACATTCACTCAGCCGCTCTATGCTGGAATTTATCTTTGGGCTGTAGGAGAGAACGCCACCTTGTGTAAACTTAAGTAGCCTAAATATGCAAAAGCACAACGGAGCAGATTTCAGTCTTAAATGTCTGATTTGTTGCCGCTTTGGTTTTTCTGAGTGCTTTGGTTTTTGTCAATTTTTTTTCTTTGTCATTGATTTGCTACAGGAAGTGGTTGCTAGGTGATAGTAGAATATGCATTTTATAGCAATGAGAACATGACATGATGATGTATGATTATGAGTATGATGATTTGCTTTGCCAACATTAGAAAGCCTGACTTTTGATAGCTGAATGTGATTTTGCTTCCTGTGATTGATGATGTGATGGAAACACAGAACACAAGTGTGAGACACTGATATCTGGATCAATATTCCAGTAAAGAATGTAGTTTGGATTATTCAGAAGCATGGTGAGAGAACTGAACCACCGTGTGACAGTGACAGTAAATACTCTCCCTGCAGTTGTAGTGACTGAACACTTATCACAGAGGGTTTGAAAGCTCAAAGCCTCAGGTTCAGAATCATTTGTAGCTTTTGCCATCAATGAATCTCATGTTGATTGATAAACGGGCCTTCCTAAGAAAAACTTCCCAATGTGATGACTTTACCATCTTGAACTCATTGAAATGATGTGAAATAATAAAATGTGGATGTGATGCTCTGTTAAAGACAACGTGTCCTTGTGTCCTCTTCTCTTCTTGTGTAATAGCAGTGAGTGTGTGTTGGACTCTGTCAGTAGAAACACTCTTAGTTCTGAATCTGAACTAACCTGAAAGCTTTTGTTCTTGATGTGGGCCCTTAACGTCTCTAAGCTGTTGACATCAACATGCGGCACATTGGGTTGAATCACACGTCAGACACACAACAGAACAATCACGCCGTCCTGACCAATCAGAAGGGAGCAAACACCTCTCTGGTGGGGGTCTGAGAGGGAGGAAGAGGAACTGAGACGCTCATTTCTACTTTGATTTACACAACCTGCATTATTATTTTATGATTTCATCCATAAAGGGGATCACACACATGCACAGACACGCACACACACACACACACTTACAGACACACACATACCACACACACACACACACACGTACAAGCACACACACATACAAGCACACACACACACACACATACATACACACACACACAGACGCACTGACACACACATATACACACAAACAAGCGCGCGCACATACACACACACTGCTCTCATGACCCGGTTGCCTGTCAATCACTGCTTCAGCTCCACACAGAAACCCACAAGTACACAAATTCAAATCATAGTGTGTTCAGTATAAACCACACACACACACACTGTACATACCTGTAGCGGCACACACACACACACGCTGGCTCACACGCCACTCTGTCACTCTGACTTGTTCCTCTCCCATAATGCATCACAGAGATCGTCCCTGTAGTTTACTAAACACTCACAGTATCTCCACACTCCTTCTCTCCAGTGTGTGTGTGTGTGGGGGTGTGTGTGTGTGTGTGTGTGTGTGTGTGTGTGTGTTTCAGACGGCGTGGTAACCAGTCTGAAAAGCAAGAAATCCTCCAGTTTACTGTGCAGCGAGACGTGAACACACGACTGCAATGGAGTGTGTGTGCTGCAATGTTATCGCTTCATGCAGCTCTACATGGACGATCATGTAGAGGTGATGGACCATCTAGTAGAGGGGATAGAGGTGAAGGGCCATCATGTAGAGGTCACAGAGGTTGCAGGTTTGACCTTTTGCCCTTTTTTCGTTGTTTATCCGCCCACACAGATCACTAAAGTGTAAAACTTCACAACAGCTCAACGTATCAGCATCAAAGGCTTCAGTAATTGATCTGCGAACAACTGGACAATAAGCTGACTGAGCTCTGTATCAGAGCCTCTAACGTCTCTCTAGAGCCGTGGTGTTGTCATACGCTCGCCTGTTAGCTGTGATATGACGGCGTGTGTAAACTCTGAAGACCCTGGTCTCCTTCTAGGACCTCTGCAGTGAAGACAGACGAGCACATGGTGAGAGGCTCCAGACTCAAGTTTCAGTTTTGTGAAGCTATGAAAGAGCGCCACCTACAGAAACACTGAAAGAGATGAGGAAATGGAAGAAGAGTAGATCCTCTGGTTGATGTTGACATGGAGACGTGATGGTGATGAAGCACGCTGCTGAGTGAAGGACGGCAAACACAAAGGCCCTCGCTGGGACAAAAGCTGTAGAAGCTCCAGATCTGTGTTGCTATGGCAGCACAACCTTGTCAGCTTTACACTCTTCTGCTCTGAAGGTTTATGAAACATGGAGTCCCAGCATGTGGAGGTTGATGCTGCTCAACTTTCATCAGTTCAATCAGTTATCTTCTTCATCTTCATCTTCACCTGAGAGTCTGTGCTGACCCTTATGAGTCAGCGGCTCTTTGTCAGCATTCTGCCGTGTATGGAAACACACTCACTGATGGAAACTGGATAATGTTTGGAAAATGACTGCATCATGTGAGGTTTGTATGTTAGAGATATTAGAGAAAGGGTTAGACCGCCCCCTAGTGGCCAAAGTAGACTGAGTCGTAATCAAAGCTTTCATTACACTGCTCTGTTCAAGAATAACTCCCCTCTCTCTCTCTCTCTCTCTCTCTCTCTCTCTCTCTCTCTCTCTCTCTCTCTCTCTGTCACTGCTCTGCCCTTACATCTCCATCATGTTGGCTCAGTGTATCACACAGTATAACAGGGTCACCTGTCTCCTGTGTTGTGTTGGGACACTGAAGCATTCTGTTAAACTTTCCCTTCATAACTCACTCTGTCAGACTGCTCCTCTTACTGGAATGAGGCAGAACCTGATCAACCTCTCCCTCTTCTTCCTCCTCCTCCTCTTAATCACACTTAAATCAAAGAACAAACTGCTCTGTTTCAGAGGAAGAGAAACTCAGACGCTCACTGGACTGAGAGGTGAAATGGCGCAGCAAGGAATTCAGCTGGATCAAGAAAGAATCTCCTGTTCGATCTGTCTGGATCTGCTGAAGGAGCCAGTGACTATTCCCTGTGGACACAGCTACTGCAGGAGATGTATTAACAACTACTGGGATGAAGAGGAGGAGGAGGAGAAAATCCCCAGCTGCCCTCAGTGCAGACAGACCTTCACACCGAGGCCTGTCCTGGTGAAAAGCACCATGTTAGCAGATTTAGTGGAGGAGCTGAAGAAGACAGAACTCCAAGCTGCTCCTGCTGATCACTGCTATGCTGGACCTGCAGATGTTGGTTGTGATTTCTGCACTGGGAGAAAACTGAAAGCCATCAAGTCCTGTCTGCAGTGTCTGGCCTCTTACTGCGAGCAACACCTCCAGCCTCACTATGACTCCCCTGGCTTCAAGAAACACAAGCTGGTGGAGCCCTCCAACAAGCTTCAGGAGAACATCTGCCCTCTTCACGATGAGGTGATGAAGATGTTCTGCCGCACTGATCAGCAGTGTATCTGTTATCTCTGCTCTATGGATGAACATAAAGGTCACCACACAGTCTCAGCTGCAGCAGAGAGGAAGGAGAGGCAGAGAGAGCTCGGGGAGAGTCGACAACAAGTCCAGCAGAGAATCCAGGACAGACAGAAAGACGTGAAGGTGCTTCAGCAGGAGGTGAAGGACATCAATCAGTCTGCTGATAAAGCAGTGAGGGACAGTGAGGAGATCTTCAGCCAGCTGATCCGTCTCATGGAGAAAAGAAGCTCTGATGTGAAGCAGCAGATCAGATCCCAGCAGAAAACTGAAGTGAGTGGAGCTGAAGAGCTTCAGGAGAAGCTGGAGCAGGAGATCACTGAGCTGAGGAGGAAAGACGCTGAGCTGCAGCAGCTGTCACACACAGAGGATCACATCCAGTTTCTACAAAATTACCCCTCACTGCCACATCTCAGTGAATCGACACACTCAGCCAGCATCAATATCCGTCCTCTGAGGCACTTTGAGGAGGTGACGGCGGCTGTGTCAAAGGTCAGAGATCAACTACAGAACATGCTGAGTGAGGGATGGACCAAGATCTCACTGACACCGACTGATCTGGATGTTTCACTGTCACCAGCAGAGCCCAAGACCAGAGCTGGATTCTTAAGATATTCACAGGAAATCACAATGGATCCAAACACAGCACACACACGTCTGTTATTATCTGTGTGGAACAGAAAAGTAACACGTATGACTGAACCTCAGTCATATTTTGATCATCCACACAGATTCACTGACTGGCCTCAGGTCCTGAGTACAGAGAGTCTGACTGGACGTTGTTACTGGGAGGTGGAGTGGAGAGGAGTTGGAGTAGCAGTGACATACAAGGATATTAAGAGAGGAGGGGGTGAAAGTAGATTTGGAAACAATTTAAAATCTTGGTCATTATATCATGACAACAACAGTTGTTCTTTCAGACATAACAGTATCATCACTCTTCTCTCAGTCTCTCCCTCCTCCAGAGTAGGAGTGTACCTGGATCAGCCTGCAGGTCTTCTGTCCTTCTACAGCGTCTCTGACACCATGACTCTCCTCCACAGAGTCCAGACCACATTCACTCAGCCGCTCTATGCTGGACTTTGGCTTTATCCTAAGTAGGAGACAACACCACCTTGTGTAAACTTAAGTAGCCCAAATATGCAAAAGCACAACAGAGCAGATTTCAGTCTTAAATGTCTGATTTGTTGCCGCTTTGGTTTTTGTCAATTTTTTTTCTTTGTCATTGATTTGCTACAGGAAGTGGTTGCTAGGTGATAGTAGAATATGCATTTTATAGCAATGAGAACATGACATGATGATGTATGATTATGAGTATGATGATTTGCTTTGCCAACATTAGAAAGCCTGACTTTTGATAGCTGAATGTGATTTTGCTTCCTGTGATTGATGATGTGATGGAAACACAGAACACAAGTGTGAGACACTGATATCTGGATCAATATTCCAGTAAAGAATGTAGTTTGGATTATTCAGAAGCATGGTGAGAGAACTGAACCACCGTGTGACAGTGACAGTAAATACTCTCCCTGCAGTTGTAGTGACTGAACACTTATCACAGAGGGTTTGAAAGCTCAAAGCCTCAGGTTCAGAATCATTTGTAGCTTTTGCCATCAATGAATCTCATGTTGATTGATAAACGGGCCTTCCTAAGAAAAACTTCCCAATGTGATGACTTTACCATCTTGAACTCATTGAAATGATGTGAAATAATAAAATGTGGATGTGATGCTCTGTTCAAGACAACGTGTCCTTGTGTCCTCTTCTCTTCTTGTGTAATAGCAGTGAGTGTGTGTTGGACTCTGTCAGTAGAAACACTCTTAGTTCTGAATCTGAACTAACCTGAAAGCTTTTGTTCTTGATGTGGGCCCTTAATGTCTGTAAGCTGTTGACATCAACATGCAGCACATTGGGTTGAAACACGTCAGACACACAACAACGTCCTGACCAATCAGAAGGGAGCAAACACCTCTCTGGTGGGGGTCTGAGAGGGAGGAAGGGGAACTGAGACTCTCATTTCTACTTTGACATAAACTTTGATTTTCATTGACACAACCTGCATTATTATTTTATGATTTCATCCATAGAGGGGATCTCTCTCACACACACACACAGACAAACACACGCACACACGCACACACGCGCGCGCGCACACACACGCACACACACCTCAACTGTGCCTAAATCTTTATTTTTTAGTAGGCTACTTTTTTTACCCTGTGCGACCCGCGTGAGGGTGAGGTCAATCAGAACATGAACGAAAAAATAATATATAACATAATTTATGCCGTTCATGCTGTACAGTTGTGCTGCTTTTATTTTGAAAACCGTGCCGTTTCTCTTTCATTTACGTGTCGCAGGTGTGTATTATACATCTATGGACTTGCGTGCGTGAACAGACTCAAGTGATGCTGGCCAGCTAAGCCCTCAAAGTGTCAGCTCACGGCATAAAAAAGAAAAGTTGATACCGTTTTCAACAAGACATGGACTGATAAATATTTATTTACAGAAGTCAAAAGTAAAGCGGTGTGCTTAGTTTGTGGTACACAGGTCGCTGTGTTCTAAGATAACAATTTGAATCGCCACTACGTCACCAATCACCAGGAGAAATACAAGAATGTGTCTGATGAAGAGCGCGCGAGGGAGTCCAATGCTTTGCTAGCTAAACTGCGAAACCAACAAGGATTTTTTTTTTTTTTCCAAACTTTGCTCACACAGAGATGCGGCTGTCAAGACAAGTTATGTCATATCCCACAAAATCGCCAGAAAAAGTAAGCCGTTTCCTGACGGAGAGTTTATCAAGGAGTGTTTGCTGGACTCTGCAGCACTAATATGCCCGGAGAAAAAGGGCGCTTTTGGGGACGCGCCCCTCTCCCGACGCACTGTAACGAGGAGGGGAGAGGACATCCAGGGAAATCTGGAGCTTCAGCTGAAGAACACAGCGGTCAACTTTGACTATTTCCCCTTGGCTTTGGATGAGAGCTGCGATGTACGTGACACTGCCCAGCTACTCATCTTCTTACGTGGGATAACTGCAGACTTCAAAATCACAGAGGAGCCGGCAGCCATACAGTCAATGAAAGGGACAACAACTGGGATTGATTTGTTCACGGAGGTAAATGCATGTTTGGACAAGTTGGGACTCAAATGAGAAAAGCTGGCTGGTGTGACAACGGATGGTTGTTCAGATGTGACGGGGGGAAATGATGGACTTTTGAAGAGAATGCAAGATAAAGTGACAGAAATGAACCCTGGGCAGAAATGGACATGTTTGCATTGTATTACACAGCAGGAGGTTTTGTGTAAGTCAGTGTTAAAAATGAACCATGTTGTTGATGTTGTCACTAAAATAGTTCACTTCATCAGGGCAAGAGTGAATGAATCACAGACAGCTTGTTGCACTTTTGGAGGAGAATGAGACTGAACATGGTGACATAAGATACCACACAGCTGTCAGGTGGCTCAGCCTGGGCAAAGTGCTGAAAAACGTCTGGGACCTGAGAGAGGAGATTCAGGAGTGCTGTGTGAAGAAAGGAAATGACGTCCCACAGCTTTCACACACAGATTGTCTGGCAGACCTTGGTTTTGCTGTCGATGTTGTGACTGCACTAATGAATGAACTCAATGTCAAACTGCAGTGCGAGGGCCTTTTTGTGCATGAAATGTACAGCGCAGTGAAGGCTTTTATGAGAGAGTTGCAGCTTCTCTCAAGCCAAACGAAGGACAGCATTCTCACCCACTTGCCAACACTGAAGGAAGTGGCACCATCAGCTGATCACCTCCACAGGTACTCAGCAATGTTAGCAGCACTGCATGGTGAGTTTTCAGGGCCATTTCAAGACTTTCAAACAGTTGAGAGTGAAATGCACATGGTTTCCTCTCCCTTCACCTGCAGAGTGGATAATGCACCCAGTGATGTTCAGATGGAACTCACTGACCTGCAGTCTGACACACTTCTGGCAGAGCACTTGAAGTCCGTCTCACTGTTGGATTTGTACTCTTCTCTCAAAGAGGAGAAGGTTCCAGACCTGAGGAAGCACGCTCAGAAGATTCTAGTCCTCTTTGGATCTACCTACGTATGGGAACAGACACTCTCAGGGATGAAGTTCAACCAATCCAGATACAGATCCTCTATCACTGATGATCCCCTCTCAGCTGGCCTTCACATATCCACCTCACACATTCAGCCACATTTCAATGCACTTGTTCAAGCCCAAGCCAGACTGGATTTCTCTCACTGAACTGAAGTCAAATGAACTGAAAAAGAACATGTATTGCTTTTTGTATAAAGTTCATCAATTGCATTCCTTTAACAAACTGCAGAGCACCTTTACAGTGTTTGTGAAAGGTAACTAGTTACAAATAAAGTAGTTGTAGATGGCAATGAACTGACACACACACACACACACACACACACACACACACACACACACACACACACACACATAGTGCTCTCATGACTCGGTTGCCTGTCAATCACTGCTTCAGCTCCACACAGAAACCCACAAGTACACAAATACAATGCATAATCTCCAATAATGCATCACAGAGATCGTCCCTGTAGTTTACTAAACACTCACAGTATCTCCACACTCCTTCTCTCCTCTGTGTGTGTGTGTGTGTGTGGGGGGGGGGGGGGGGGGGGGGGGGAGCACAGAAGAAGATGCCTTTAGAGTTTGGTGCTGGTCTGGATCCAGGGGGGAAATATAAGAGTTTATTTAATCAAAGTTAATGAATCAAAGTTAAATCAATGGAATAATCTCAGTGATGAAGATGAGCCTTCATTATCCTGAGATAATAGAGAGGAGCAGTTTGGTCTGGATCCACTGGCTCTGCTCTGCTGTGTTTTGCATGTTGGTCAAACTCCTCCCCCCTGAACACAGCAGCTCCTCCCTGTGCTCTGACTTCCTTCTTCACCTCAAAGGTTTGTTACTTTAAGAGAGGGTGGAGCCAACAAGTGCTGAAGATTTCTTTTGTGCGAAATTGAAACTCAGCCGCTCACTGAACTGAGAGGTGAAATGGCGCAGCAAGGAATTCAGATGGATCAAGAAAGAATCTCCTGTTCGATCTGTCTGGATCTGCTGAAGGAGCCGGTGACTATTCCCTGTGGACACAGCTACTGCAGGAGATGTATTAACAACTACTGGGATGAAGAGGAGGAGGAGGAGAAAATCCCCAGCTGCCCTCAGTGCAGACAGACCTTCACACCGAGGCCTGTCCTGGTGAGAAACACCATGTTAGCAGATTTAGTGGAGGAGCTGAAGAAGACAGAACTCCAAGCTGCTCCTGCTGATCACTGCTATGCTGGACCTGCAGATGTTGGTTGTGATTTCTGCACTGGGAGAAAACGGAAAGCCATCAAGTCCTGTCTGCAGTGTCTGGCCTCTTACTGTGAGCAACACCTCCAGCCTCACTATGATGTAGCAACATTTAAGCAACACAAGCTGGTGGAGCCCTCCAACAAGCTTCAGGAGAACATCTGCTCTCTTCACCATGAGGTGATGAAGATGTTCTGCCGCACTGATCAGCAGTGTATCTGTTATCTCTGCTCTATGGATGAACATAAAGGTCACCACACAGTCTCAGCTGCAGCAGAGAGGAAGGAGAGGCAGAGAGAGCTCGGGGAGAGTCGACAACAAGTCCAGCAGAGAATCCAGGACAGACAGAAAGACGTGAAGGTGCTTCAGCAGGAGGTGAAGGCCATCAATCAGTCTGCTGATAAAGCAGTGAGGGACAGTGAGGTGATCTTCAGCCAGCTGATCCGTCTCATGAAGAAAAGAAGCTCTGATGTGAAGCAGCAGATCAGATCCCAGCAGAAAACTGAAGTGAGTGGAGCTGAAGAGCTTCAGGAGAAGCTGGAGCAGGAGATCACTGAGCTGAGGAGGAAAGACGCTGAGCTGCAGCAGCTGTCACACACAGAGGATCACATCCAGTTTCTACACAATTACCCCTCACTGCCACATCTCAGTGAATCTACACACTCAGCCAGCATCAATATCCGTCCTCTGAGGCACTTTGAGGAGGTGACGGCGGCTGTGTCAAAGGTCAGAGATCAACTACAGAACATGCTGAGTGAGGGATGGACCAAGATCTCACTGACACTGACTGAGCCAGAGCCCAAGACCAGAGCTGGATTCTTAAGATATTCACAGGAAATCACAATGGATCCAAACACAGTGAACAAATGGCTGTTATTATCTGTGGGGAACAGAAAAGTAACATTTATGAATAGACCTCAGTCATATTCTGCTCATCCAGACAGATTCACTAAGTGGCCTCAGGTCCTGAGTACAGAGAGTCTGACTGGACGTTGTTACTGGGAGGTTGAGTGGAGCAGGAGAGGAGCTATAGTAGCAGTGACATACAAGGATATTAAAAGAGGAGGGAAGGAAATTAGATTTCGAGACAATGAAAAGTCTTGGTCATTATATCATTACTACAACAGGTGTTCTTTCAGACATAACAGTATCATCACTCCTCTCTCAGTCCCTCCCCCCTCCACAGTAGGAGTGTACCTGGATCAGCCTGCAGGTCTTCTGTCCTTCTACAGAGTCTCTAACACCATGACTCTCCTCCACAGAGTCCAGACCACATTCACTCAGCCGCTCTATGCTGGAATTGGGCTTTATCATCATGGAGCCACAGCTGAGTTCAGTCAGTAGACATGAGTCATCACAGAGTGAATGGGTGAGATTGTGTGTTTTCCTTCTTAAATGAATGTAGTGTGTGTCTTTGTTGCTCCGTGCTCGTCACTGTGCTGTTCCTGCTCTGCACTTAGTTCACCTTTCAGTCAAACAGTGTGAGTGTTACTGTGAGGACTTTAGTTTGTTTTGTCAGTAGGTGGCGCTCTTTTCAGTGTCTGTCACTGCTGATGAGGAAATCCACATTTTTCCACATGAAAATATAAACATATGTTTGCTTTGTACAGTTGAAATCTTTGTTAAATATCTGTATTGTTGTCCTGTAATGTGATTGAGGTTCTCTTCCATTCCAAGAGCTTCATGGAGAAAGCAGGAAACTTTCCTTCATTCTGTTCAAACATATGAATATGATTCATTTCTTCTCTTCACTGTATAAATGTTATTATGATTGTGGTGAAACATGAGGAGAAGATTCTTTATGTTCCTTTACATTGTTGATGCTCAGGTGATCAGGCTGATTGTAGGAGTGAATGATTATAAAGATATAAACATAAACACTCTGGTTTTATGATTGATGAGGAACAAAGTCAATGTGTACAAACCAACTTAACTCAATCACTGAATAAAGTTTTTCTCCAAGAATAAATGAGTTGTGTTGATTTGTGTTCAGTCTAGGTTCAGCTGTCGCCCTTCAGCCTCACGCTCGTCTCCACTGTGTTCTCTTTGAGTGACGTGTCAAACTGTATTTCCGTGGAAACAAGCAGTAACTAAAGCTGCGCCTCTATGACTTATTTTAACTAAAGTGTTTTATTTTACTTGATTTGTCTCTAAGCTGAATGTAACAAGTGACAACAACACAACACTAGAGGGCTTCATAAACCACAGAGCTGCTTTAAGAAGACTTGACCACATGGAGAGGAAATGAAGACATCGACCTCTTGTGACCTTTGATGTTTGAAGCTCATTTGTTCAATAAAGAGATTTACATTTCATGCTTCTCTGTATTTGAGCTCAACCAGCTATTTGCTGCTGAATCGACACTTTGAAGTGCAAGTCAATCACATCTCCGGTCCTCAGTCGTCCCATCTGCTTCTTTGTTAAACACTTGACACTTTGTAACTTCACCATCTTCATCCTCTCTGTATCTGTACATGTGTGGATGGACTTCACTTCATCCCTCTTCAGGTGAGTGGATTCTTAGAGATCACCAGAGGAACAAGGAGGAGTGAGACTTCTGTGTGAGAGCAGGAAGGTGTGTGTGTGTGTGTGTGTGTGTGTGTGTGCGTGTGTGTGTCTGCGTGTCTGCGTGTTTGTGTGTGTGTGTGTGTGTGTGTGTGAGAGCGTGTGTGTGTGTGTGTGTCTGCGTGTCTGCGTGTTTGTGTGTGTGTGTGTGTGTGAGAGCGTGTGTGTCTGCGTGTGTGTCTGTGTGTGTGTGTGTGTGCGTGTGTGATCAGGTGATAGCTGATCAACCTTTATCCTTCAGGTCAGGTGTTCTCTTCAAGGGATCACAACAACAAGTCATCACTATGACAATGAACATTGCAGCTTGTTGTTCCATTACAATTCTTAGAGAAGAACAAACAGAGCTCCTCTGAGTCTCTGTTGGAGTGACTGATGTTTGTTAAAGCCTTGTTCAAACGCTTCATTCATGAGACAGAAACATCTGGAGCTAAATCTTTGTCTTAGTGAAGTTATTTCTGTCCAGGTGTCTTCACACACTGTCCTCAGCTTCTTATCCACAGAGGAACATTATGTCTCTCATCTTCTTGCTCTTTGACTGGAAATGTTGCAAAGCAGCAGGTTTCATGTGTGTAACAGGTTCTGTGATGTTGAATCCACACACACACACAGAAAGGATGAACTCCTTAACTGACAAGGAACTCAGTGGACTGAAGACAAACAGACAGAACTCCAACTCAACACTGTGAGGTCAGAGTTCAGCTTCAACAACTGAACTCTGTCCTCTTCCTGGAATGAGTCACATTCTGATCAGCCCTCCCTCTGCTCACACACACACACACACACACACACACACACACACACACACACACACACACACACACACACACACACACTGAGTTCTATTTTATTCATGTTACCTGCTCCCTCCCTTCACTTCTGTCACTCTGAAGACGAGAGAAACCAACAAGTGCTGAAGTTCAGTGCTGACGAGGCACATTCACTGTAGATCAGAGAGAAGAAACAGGAAAGGAGGAGTTTGGAGCACAAACTGCTCTGATTTCAGAGGAAGTGAAACTCAGACGCTCACTGAACTGAGAGGTGAAATGGCGCAGCAAGGAATTCAGATGGATTCTTAAGATATTCACAGGGAATCACAATGGATCCAAACACAGCACACACACATCTGTTATTATCTGAGGGGAACAGAAAAGTAACACGTATGAATAAACCTCAGTCATATTCTGATCATCCAGACAGATTCACTGACTGTGCTCAGGTCCTGAGTACAGAGAGTCTGACTGGACGTTGTTACTGGGAGGTGGAGTGGAGCGGAGGAGGAGTTATGGTAGCAGTGACATACAAGGATATTAAAGGAGGAGATTTTGAAAGTGGATGTGGAAACAATGAAAAGTCTTGGTCATTATATCATTACTACAACAGGTGTTCTTTCAGACATAACAGTATCAACACTCTTCTCTCAGTCCCTCCCTCCTCCAGAGTAGGAGTGTACCTGGATCAGCCTGCAGGTCTTCTGTCCTTCTACAGCGTCTCTGACACCATGACTCTCCTCCACAGAGTCCAGACCACATTCACTCAGCCGCTCTATGCTGGAATTTGGCTGAATTATTCTGTAGGAGAGAACGCCACCTTGTGTAAATTTAAGTAGCCTAAATATGCAAAAGCACAACGGGAGTGTTTTGGTTTCTGTGGATGTTTTTTTCTTTGTCATTGATTTTCTACAGGAAGTGGTTGCTAGGTGATAGTAGAATATGCATTTTATAGCAATGAGAACATGACATGATGATGTATGATTATGAGTATGATGATTTGCTTTGCCAACATTAGAAAGCCTGACTTTTGATAGCTGAATGTGATTTTGCTTCCTGTGATTGATGATGTGATGGAAACACAGAACACAAGTGTGAGACACTGATATCTGGATCAATATTCCAGTAAAGAATGTAGTTTGGATTATTCAGAAGCATGGTGAGAGAACTGAACCACCGTGTGACAGTGACAGTCAATACTCTCCCTGCAGTTGTAGTGACTGAACACTTATCACAGAGGGTTTGAAAGCTCAAAGCCTCAGGTTCAGAATCATTTGTAGCTTTTGCCATCAATGAATCTCATGTTGATTGATAAACGGGCCTTCCTAAGAAAAACTTCCCAATGTGATGACTTTACCATCTTGAACTCATTGAAATGATGTGAAATAATAAAATGTGGATGTGATGCTCTGTTAAAGACAACGTGTCCTTGTGTCCTCTTCTCTTCTTGTGTAATAGCAGTGAGTGTGTGTTGGACTCTGTCAGTAGAAACACTCTTAGTTCTGAATCTGAACTAACCTGAAAGCTTTTGTTCTTGATGTGGGCCCTTAACGTCTGTAAGCTGTTGACATCAACATGCAGCACATTGGGTTGAATCACACGTCAGACACACAACAGAACAATCACGCCGTCCTGACCAATCAGAAGGGAGCAAACACCTCTCTGGTGGGGGTCTGAGAGGGAGGAAGAGGAACTGAGACGCTCATTTCTACTTTGATTTACACAACCTGCATTATTATTTTATGATTTCATCCATAAAGGGGATCACACACATGCACAGACACGCACACACACACACACACACTTACAGACACACACATACGACAACCACACACACACGTACAAGCACACACACATACATGCACACACACACACACATGCATACATACACACACACACAGACGCACTGACACACAAATATACACACAAACAAGCGCGCGCAAATACACACACACACTGCTCTCATGACCCGGTTGCCTGTCAATCACTGCTTCAGCTCCACACAGAATCCCACAAGTACACAAATTCAAATCATAGTGTGTTCAGTATAAACCACACACACACACACTGTACATACCTGTAGCGGCACACACACATATACACGCTGGCTCACACACCACTCTGTCACTCTGACTTGTTCCTCTCCCATAATGCATCACAGAGATCGTCCCTGTAGTTTACTAAACACTCACAGTATCTCCACACTCCTTCTCTCCTGTGTGTGTGTGTGTGTGGGTGTGTGTGTGTGTGTGTGTGTGTGTGTGGGTCAGACGGCGTGGTAACCAGTCTGAAAAGCAAGAAATCCTCCAGTTTACTGTGCAGCGAGACGTGAACACACGACTACAATGGAGTGTGTGTGCTGCAATGTTATCGCTTCATGCAGCTCTACATGGACGATCATGTAGAGGTGATGGACCATCTAGTAGAGGGGATAGAGGTGATGTCATGTAGAGGTCACAGAGGTTGCAGGTTTGACCTTTTGCCCTTTTTTCGTTGTTTATCCGCCCACACAGATCACTAAAGTGTAAAACTTCACAACAGCTCAATGTATCGGCATCAAAGGCTTCAGTAATTGATCTGCGAACAACTGGACAATAAGCTGACTGAGCTCTGTATCAGAGCCTCTAACGTCTCTCTAGAGCCGTGGTGTTGTCATACGCTCGACTGTTAGCTGTGATATGACGGCGTGTGTAAACTCTGAAGACCCTGGTCTCCTTCTAGGACCTCTGCAGTGAAGACAGACGAGCACATGGTGAGAGGCTCCAGACTCAAGCTTCAGTTTTGTGAAGCTATGAAAGAGCGCCACCTACAGAAACACTGAAAGAGATGAGGAAATGGAAGAAGAGTAGATCCTCTGGTTGATGTTGACATGGAGACGTGATGGTGATGAAGCACGCTGCTGAGTGAAGGACGGCAAACACAAAGGCCCTCGCTGGGACAAAAGCTGTAGAAGCTCCAGATTTGTGTTGCTATGGCAGCACAACCTTGTCAGCTTTACACTCTTCTGCTCTGAAGGTTTATGAAACATGGAGTCCCAGCATGTGGAGGTTGATGCTGCTCAACTTTCATCAGTTCAATCAGTTATCTTCTTCATCTTCATCTTCATCTGAGAGTCTGTGCTGACCCTTATGAGTCAGCGGCTCTTTGTCAGCATTCTGCCGTGTATGGAAACACACTCACTGATGGAAACTGGATAATGTTTGGAAAATGACTGCATCATGTGAGGTTTGTATGTTAGAGATATTAGAGAAAGGGTTAGGCCGCCCCCTAGTGGCCAAAGTAGACTGAGTCGTAATCAAAGCTTTCATTACACTGCTCTGTTCAAGAAGAACTCCCCCCTCTCTCTCTCTCTCTCTGTCTCTCTCTCTCTCTCTCTCTCTCTCTCTCTCTCTCTCTCTCTCTCTCTCTCTCTCTCTCTCTCTCTCTGTCACTGCTCTGCCCTTACATCTCCATCATGTTGGCTCAGTGTATCACACAGTATAACAGGGTCACCTGTCTCCTGTGTTGTGTTGGGACACTGAAGCATTCTGTTAAACTTTCCCTTCATAACTCACTCTGTCAGACTGCTCCTCTTACTGGAATGAGGCAGAACCTGATCAACCTCTCCCTCTTCTTCCTCCTCCTCCTCTTAATCACACTTAAATCAGAGAATAAACTGCTCTGTTTCAGAGGAAGAGAAACTCAGACACTCACTGAACTGAGAGGTGAAATGGCGCAGCAAGGAATTCAGATGGATCAAGAAAGAATCTCCTGTTCGATCTGTCTGGATCTGCTGAAGGAGCCGGTGACTATTCCCTGTGGACACAGCTACTGCAGGAGATGTATTAACAACTACTGGGATGGAGAGGAGGAGGAGGAGAAAATCCCCAGCTGCCCTCAGTGCAGACAGACCTTCACACTGAGGCCTGTCCTGGTGAGGAACACCATGTTAACAGATTTAGTGGAGGAGCTGAAGAAGACAGAACTCCAAGCTGCTCCTGCTGATCACTGCTATGCTGGACCTGCAGATGTTGGTTGTGATTTCTGCACTGGGAGAAAACTGAAAGCCATCAAGTCCTGTCTGCAGTGTGTGGCCTCTTACTGTGAGCAACACCTCCAGCCTCACTATGACTCAGCAACATTTAAGAAACACAAGCTGGTGGAGCCCTCCAACAAGCTTCAGGAGAACATCTGCTCTCTTCACCATGAGGTGATGAAGATCTTCTGCCGCACTGATCAGCAGTGTATCTGTTATCTCTGCTCTATGGATGAACATAAAGGTCACCACACAGTCTCAGCTGCAGCAGAGAGGAAGGAGAGGCAGAGAGAGCTCGGGAAGAGTCGACAACAAGTCAAGCAGAGAATCCAGGACAGACAGAAAGACGTGAAGGTGCTGCAGCAGGAGGTGAAGGACATCAATCAGTCTGCTGATAAAGCAGTGAGGGACAGTGAGGAGATCTTCAGCCAGCTGATCCGTCTCATGGAGAAAAGAAGCTCTGATGTGAAGCAGCAGATCAGATCCCAGCAGAAAACTGAAGTGAGTGGAGCTGAAGAGCTTCAGGAGAAGCTGGAGCAGGAGATCACTGAGCTGAGGAGGAAAGACGCTGAGCTGCAGCAGCTGTCACACACAGAGGATCACATCCAGTTTCTACACAATTACCCCTCACTGCCACATCTCAGTGAATCTACACACTCAGCCAGCATCAATATCCGTCCTCTGAGTCACTTTGAGGAGGTGACAGCGGCTGTGTCAAAGGTCAGAGATCAACTACAGAACATGCTGAGTGAGGGATGGACCAAGATCTCACTGACACTGACTGATCTGGATGTTTCACTGTCACCAGCAGAGCCCAAGACCAGAGCTGGATTCTTAAGATATTCACAGGAAATCACAATGGATCCAAACACAGCACACACACGTCTCTTATTATCTGAGCGGAACAGAAAAGTAACACGTATGTATAAACCTCAGTCATATTCTGCTCATCCAGACAGATTCACTAAGTGGCCTCAGGTCCTGAGTACAGAGAGTCTGACTGGACGTTGTTACTGGGAGGTGGAGTGGAGAGGAGGAGGAGTTGTTGTAGCAGTGACATACAAGGATATTAAAAGAAGAGTTTTTGAAAGTGGATTTGGAAACAATGAAAAGTCTTGGTCATTATATCATTACTACAACAGTTGTTCTTTCAGACATAACAGTATCATCACTCCTCTCTCAGTCCCTCCCCCCTCCAGAGTAGGAGTGTACCTGGATCAGCCTGCAGGTCTTCTGTCCTTCTACAGCGTCTCTGACACCATGACTCTCCTCCACAGAGTCCAGACCACATTCACTCAGCCGCTCTATGCTGGAATTTTGCATTTCTATGATGGAGACACAGCTGAGTTCAGTCAGTAGACAGGAGTCATCACAGAGTGAATGGGTGAGATTGTGTGTTTTCCTTCTTAAATGAATGTAGTGTGTGTCTTTGTTGCTCCGTGCTCGTCACTGTGCTGTTCCTGCTCTGCACTTAGTTCACCTTTCAGTCAAACAGTGTGAGTGTTACTGTGAGGACTTTAGTTTGTTTTGTCAGTAGGTGGCGCTCTTTTCAGTGTCTGTCACTGCTGATGAGGAAATCCACATTTTTCCACATGAAAATATAAACAGTTGTTTGCTTTGTACAGTTGAAATCTTTGTTAAATATCTGTATTGTTGTCCTGTAATGTGATTGAGTTTCTCTTCCATTCCAAGAGCTTCATGGAGAAAGCAGGAAACTTTCCTTCATTCTGTTCAAACATATGAATATGATTCATTTCTTCTCTTCACTGTATAAATGTTATTATGATTGTGGTGAAACATGAGGAGAAGATTCTTTATGTTCCTTTACATTGTTGATGCTCAGGCTGATTGTAGGAGTGAATGATTATAAAGATATAAACATAAACACTCAGGTTTTATGATTGATGAGGAACAAAGTCAATGTGTACAAATCAACTTAACTCAATCACTGAATAAAGTTTTTCTCCAAGAATAAATGAGTTGTGTTGATTTGTGTTCAGTCTAGGTTCAGCTGTCGCCCTTCAGCCTCACGCTCGTCTCCACTGTGTTCTCTTTGAGTGACGTGTCAAACTGTATTTCCGTGGAAACAAGCAGTAACTAAAGCTGCGCCTCTATGACTTCTTTTAACTAAAGTGTTTTATTTTACTTGATTTGTCTCTAAGCTGAATGTAACAAGTGACAACAACACAACACTAGAGGGCTTCATAAACCACAGAGCTGCTTTAAGAAGACTTGACCACATGGAGAGGAAATGAAGACATCGACCTCTTGTGACCTTTGATGTTTGAAGCTCATTTGTTCAATAAAGAGATTTACATTTCATGCTTCTCTGTATTTGAGCTCAACCAGCTATTTGCTGCTGAATCGACACTTTGAAGTGCAAGTCAATCACATCTCCGGTCCTCAGTCGTCCCATCTGCTTCTTTGTTAAACACTTGACACTTTGTAACTTCACCATCTTCATCCTCTCTGTATCTGTACATGTGTGGATGGACTTCACTTCATCCCTCTTCAGGTGAGTGGATTCTTAGAGATCACCAGAGGAACAAGGAGGAGTGAGACTTCTGTGTGAGAGCAGGAAGGTGTGTGTGTGTGTGTGTGTGTGTGTGTGTGTGTGTGTGTGTGTGTGTGTGTGCGCGTGTGTGTGTCTGCGTGTCTGCGTGTTTGTGTGTGTGTGTGTGTGTGAGAGCGTGTGTGTGTGTGTGTGTGTGTGTGTGTGTCTGCGTGTCTGCGTGTCTGCGTGTTTGTGTGTGTGTGTGTGTGTGAGAGCGTGTGTGTGTGTGTGTGTGTCTGCGTGTGTGTCTGTGTGTGTGTGTGTGTGCGTGTGTGATCAGGTGATAGCTGATCAACCTTTATCCTTCAGGTCAGGTGTTCTCTTCAAGGGATCACAACAACAAGTCATCACTATGACAATGAACATTGCAGCTTGTTGTTCCATTACAATTCTTAGAGAAGAACAAACAGAGCTCCTCTGAGTCTCTGTTGGAGTGACTGATGTTTGTTAAAGCCTTGTTCAAACGCTTCATTCATGAGACAGAAACAT
Source organism: Genypterus blacodes (assembly GCF_046128005.1). Taxonomy (NCBI): domain Eukaryota; kingdom Metazoa; phylum Chordata; class Actinopteri; order Ophidiiformes; family Ophidiidae; genus Genypterus; species Genypterus blacodes. The sequence continues at coordinate 136,043 of NW_027467127.1, read as the reverse complement.
CTGGAGCTAAATCTTTGTCTTAGTGAAGTTATTTCTGTCCAGGTGTCTTCACACACTGTCCTTAGCTTCTTATCCACAGAGGAACATTATGTCCCTCATCTTCTTGCTCTTTGACTGGAAATGTTGCAAAGCAGCAGGTTTCATGTGTGTTACAGGTTATGTGATGTTGGATCCACACACACACACAGAGAGAAAGGATGAACTCCATAACTGACAAGGAACTCAGTGGACTGAAGACAAACAGACAGAACTCCAACTCAACACTGTGAGGTCAGAGTTCAGCTTCAACAACTGAACTCTGTCCTCTTCCTGGAATGAGTCACATTCTGATCAGCCCTCCCTCTGCTGACACACACACACACACACACACACACACACACACACACACACACACACACACACACACACTGAGTTCTATTTTATTCATGTTACCTGCTCCCTCCCTTCACTTCTGTCACTCTGAAGACGAGAGAAACCAACAAGTGCTGAAGTTCAGTGCTGACGAGGCACATTCACTGTAGATCAGAGAGAAGAAACAGGAAAGGAGGAGTTTGGAGCACAAACTGCTCTGATTTCAGAGAAAGTGAAACTCAGACGCTCACTGAACTGAGAGGTGAAATGGCGCAGCAAGGAATTCAGATGGATTCTTAAGATATTCACAGGAAATCACAATGGATCCAAACACAGCACACACACATCTGTTATTATCTGAGGGGAACAGAAAAGTAACACGTATGAAGAAACCTCAGTCTGATCATCCAGACAGATTCACTGACTGTGCTCAGGTCCTGAGTACAGAGAGTCTGACTGGACGTTGTTACTGGGAGGTGGAGAGGAGCGGAGGAGGAGTTAGAGTAGCAGTGACATACAAGGATATTAAAAGAGGAGATTTTGAAAGTGGATTTGGAAACAATGAAAAGTCTTGGTCATTATATCATTACTACAACAGGTGTTCTTTCAGACATAACAGTATCAACACTCTTCTCTCAGTCCCTCCCTCCTCCAGAGTAGGAGTGTACCTGGATCAGCCTGCAGGTCTTCTGTCCTTCTACAGCGTCTCTGACACCATGACTCTCCTCCACAGAGTCCAGACCACATTCACTCAGCCGCTCTATGCTGGAATTTGGCTGAATTATTCTGTAGGAGAGAACGCCACCTTGTGTAAACTTAAGTAGCCTAAATATGCAAAAGCACAACAGGAGTGTTTTGGTTTCTGTGGATGTTTTTTTCTTTGTCATTGATTTTCTACAGGAAGTGGTTGCTAGGTGATAGTAGAATATGCATTTTATAGCAATGAGAACATGACATGATGATGTATGATTATGAGTATGATGATTTGCTTTGCCAGCATTAGAAAGCCTGACTTTTGATAGCTGAATGTGATTTTGCTTCCTGTGATTGATGATGTGATGGAAACACAGAACACAAGTGTGAGACACTGATATCTGGATCAATATTCCAGTAAAGAATGTAGTTTGGATTATTCAGAAGCATGGTGAGAGAACTGAACCACCGTGTGACAGTGACAGTAAATACTCTCCCTGCAGTTGTAGTGACTGAACACTTATCACAGAGGGTTTGAAAGCTCAAAGCCTCAGGTTCAGAATCATTTGTAGCTTTTGCCATCAATGAATCTCATGTTGATTGATAAACGGGCCTTCCTAAGAAAAACTTCCCAATGTGATGACTTTACCATCTTGAACTCATTGAAATGATGTGAAATAATAAAATGTGGATGTGATGCTCTGTTAAAGACAACGTGTCCTTGTGTCCTCTTCTCTTCTTGTGTAATAGCAGTGAGTGTGTGTTGGACTCTGTCAGTAGAAACACTCTTAGTTCTGAATCTGAACTAACCTGAAAGCTTTTGTTCTTGATGTGGGCCCTTAACGTCTGTAAGCTGTTGACATCAACATGCAGCACATTGGGTTGAATCACACGTCAGACACACAACAACGTCCTGACCAATCAGAAGGGAGCAAACACCTCTCTGGTGGGGGTCTGAGAGGGAGGAAGAGGAACTGAGACTCTCATTTCTACTTTGACATAAACTTTGATTTTCATTGACACAACCTCCATTATTATTTTATGATTTCATCCATAGAGGGGATCTCTCTCTCACACACACACAGACAAACACACGCACACGCGCGCGCGCGCGCACACACGCACACACACCTCAACTGTGCCTAAATCTTTATTTTTTAGTAGGCCTCTTTTTTTACCCTGTGCGACCCGCGTGAGGGTGAGGTCAATCAGAACATGAACGAAAAAATAATATATAACATAATTTATGCCGTTCATGCTGTACAGTTGTGCTGCTTTTATTTTGAAAACCGTGCCGTTTCTCTTTCAGTTACGTGTCGCAGGTGTGTATTACACATCTATGGACTTGCGTGCGTGAACAGACTCAAGTGATGCTGGCCAGCTAAGCCCTCAAAGTGTCAGCTCACGGCATAAAAAAGAAAAGTTGATACCGTTTTCAACAAGACATGGACTGATAAATATTTATTTACAGAAGTCAAAAGTAAAGCGGTGTGCTTAGTTTGTCGTGCACAGGTCGCTGTGTTCTAAGATTACAATTTGAATCGCCACTACGTCACCAATCACCAGGAGAAATACAAGAATGTATCTGATGAAGAGCGCGCGAGGGAGTCCAATGCTTTGCTAGCTAAACTGCGAAACCAACAAGGACTTTTTTTTTTTTTTTTTTTACAAAACTTTGCACTCACAGAGAAGCGGCTGTCAAGACAAGTTATGTCATATCCCACAAATTCACCAGAAAAAGTAAGCCGTTTCCTGACGGAGAGTTTATCAAGGAGTGTTTGCTGGACTCTGCAGCACTAATATGTCCGGAGAAAAAGGGCGCTTTTGGGGACGCGCCCCTCTCCCGACGCACTGTAACGAGGAGGGGAGAGGACATCCAGGGAAATCTGGAGCTTCAGCTGAAGAACACAGCGGTCAACTTTGACTATTTCCCCTTGGCTTTGGATGAGAGCTGCGATGTACGTGACACTGCCCAGCTACTCATCTTCTTCCGTGGGATAACTGCAGACTTCAAAATCACAGAGGAGCCGGCAGCCATACAGTCAATGAAAGGGACAACAACTGGGATTGATTTGTTCACCGAGGTAAATGCATGTTTGGACAAGTTGGGACTCAAAAGGGAAAAGCTGGCTGGTGTGACAACGGATGGTTGTTCAGATGTGACGGGGGGAAATGTTGGACTTTTGAAGAGAATGCAAGATAAAGTGACAGAAATGAACCCTGGGCAGAAATGGACATGTTTGCATTGTATTACACAGCAGGAGGTTTTGTGTAAGTCAGTGTTAAAAATGAACCATGTTGTTGATGTTGTCACTAAAATAGTTCACTTCATCAGGGCAAGAGTGAATGAATCACAGACAGCTTGTTGCACTTTTGGAGGAGAATGAGACTGAACATGGTGACATAAGATACCACACAGCTGTCAGGTGGCTCAGCCTGGGCAAAGTGCTGAAAAACGTCTGGGACCTGAGAGAGGAGATTCAGCAGTTCTGTGTGAAGAAAGGAAATGACGTCCCACAGCTTTCACACACAGATTGGCCGGCAGACCTTGGTTTTGCTGTCGATGTTGTGACTGCACTATAAATGAACTTAATGTCAAACTGCAGTGCGAGGGCCTTTTTGTGCATGAAATGTACAGCGCAGTGAAGGCTTTTATGAGAAAGTTGCAGCTTCTCTCAAGCCAAACGAAGGACAGCATTCTCACACACTTGCCAACACTGAAGGAAGTGGCACCATCAGCTGATCACCTCCACAGGTACTCAGCTATGTTAGCAGCACTGCATGGTGAGTTTTCAAGGCCATTTCAAGACCTTCAAACAGTTGAGAGTGAAATGCACATGGTTTCCTCTCCCTTCACCTGCAGAGTGGATAATGCACCCAGTGATGTTCAGATGGAACTCACTGACCTGCAGTCTGACACACTTCTGGCAGAGCACTTGAAGTCCGTCTCACTGTTGGACTTGTACTCTTCTCTCAAAGAGGAGAAGGTTCCACACCTGAGGAGGCACGCTCAGAAGATTCTAGTCCTCTTTGGATCTACCTACGTACAGGAAAAGACACTCTCAGTGATGAAGTTCAACCAATCCAGATACAGATCCTCTATCACTGATGATCCCCTCTCAGCTGGCCTTCACATATCCACCTCACACATTCAGCCACATTTCAATGCACTTGTTCAAGCCCAAGCAAGACTGGATTTCTCTCACTGAACAGAAGTCAAATGAACTGAAAAAGAACATGTATTGCTTTTTGTATAAAGTTCATCAATTGCATTCCTTTAACAAACTGCAAAGCACCTTTACAGTGTTTGTGAACGTGAACTAGTTACAAATAAAGTAGTTGTAGATGGCACTGAATTGACACACTCACACACACACACACACACACACACATAGTGTTCTCATGACCCGGTTGCCGGTCAATCACTGCTTCAGCTCCACACAGAAACCCACAAGTACACAAATTCAAATCATAGTGTATTCAGTATAAATGACACACACACACACACACATATTGTACATACATGTAGCTGCACACACAAACACAGGCTGGCTCACACACCACTCTGTCACTCTGACTTGTTCCTCTCCCATAATGCATCACAGAGATCGTCCCTGTAGTTTACTAAACACTCACAGTATCTCCACACTCCTTCTCTCCTGTGTGTGTGTGTGTGTGTGTGTGTGTGTGTGGGTTTGACGACAGCTTGACTCAAAATGTTGAATGGACTGAGATGAAGCTCTGTAGAAGGGTGGAGCACAGAAGAAGAAACCTTTAGAGTTTGGTGCTGGTCTGGATCCAGCGGGGAAATATAAGAGTTTATTTAATCAAAGTTAATGAATCAAAGTTAAATCAATGGAATAATCTCAGTGATGAAGATGAGCCTTCACTATCCTGAGATAATAGAAAGGAACAGTTTGGTCTGGATCCACTGGCTCTGCTCTGCTCTGCCCCGCTCTGCTCTCTGATCTCTGCTCTGTGTTTTGCATGTTGGTCAAACTCCTCCTCCCTGAACACAGCAGCTCCTCCCTGTGCTCTGACTTCCTTCTTCACCTCAAAGGTTTCTCACTTTAAGAGAGGGTGGAACCAACAAGTGCTGAAGATTTCTTTTGTGCGAAAGTGAAACTCAGCCGCTCACTGAACTGAGAGGTGAAATGGCGCAGCAAGGAATTCAGCTGGATCAAGAAAGAATCTCCTGTTCGATCTGTCTGGATCTGCTGAAGGAGCCGGTGACTATTCCCTGTGGACACAGCTACTGCAGGAGATGTATTAACAACTACTGGGATGAAGAGGAGGAGGAGGAGAAAATCCCCAGCTGCCCTCAGTGCAGACAGACCTTCACACCGAGGCCTGTCCTGGTGAGAAACACCATGTTAGCAGATTTAGTGGAGGAGCTGAAGAAGACAGGACTCCAAGCTGCTCCTGCTGATCACTGCTATGCTGGACCTGCAGATGTTGGTTGTGATTTCTGCACTGGGAGAAAACTGAAAGCCATCAAGTCCTGTCTGCAGTGTGTGGCCTCTTACTGTGAGCAACACCTCCAGCCTCACTATGACTCAGCAACATTTAAGAAACACAAGCTGGTGGAGCCCTCCAACAAGCTTCAGGAGAACATCTGCTCTCTTCACGATGAGGTGATGAAGATGTTCTGCCGCACTGATCAGCAGTGTATCTGTTATCTCTGCTCTGTGGATGAACATAAAGGTCACCACACAGTCTCAGCTGCAGCAGAGAGGAAGGAGAGGCAGAAAGAGCTCGGGGAGAGTCGACAACAAGTCCAGCAGAGAATCCAGGACAGACAGAAAGACGTGAAGGTGCTCCAGCAGGAGGTGAAGGACATCAATCAGTCTGCTGATAAAGCAGTGAGGGACAGTGAGGAGATCTTCAGCCAGCTGATCCGTCTGATGGAGAAAAGAAGCTCTGATGTGAAGCAGCAGATCAGATCCCAGCAGAAAACTGAAGTGAGTGGAGCTGAAGAGCTTCAGGAGAAGCTGGAGCAGGAGATCACTGAGCTGAGGAGGAAAGACGCTGAGCTGCAGCAGCTGTCACACACAGAGGATCACATCCAGTTTCTACACAATTACCCCTCACTGCCACATCTCAGTGAATCTACACACTCAGCCAGCATCAATATCCGTCCTCTGAGGCACTTTGAGGAGGTGACGGCGGCTGTGTCAAAGGTCAGAGATCAACTACAGAACATGCTGAGTGAGGGATGGACCAAAATCTCACTGACACTGACTGATCTGGATGTTTCACTGTCACCAGCAGAGCCCAAGACCAGAGCTGGATTCTTAAGGTATTCACAGGAAATCACAATGGATCCAAATACAGCATACACACATCTGTTATTATCTGAGGGGAACAGAAAAGTAACATGGATGAAGAAACCTCAGTCATATTCTGCTCATCCAGACAGATTCACTTACTGTGCTCAGGTCCTGAGTACAGAGAGTCTGACTGGACGTTGTTACTGGGAGGTGGAGTGGAGCGGAGGAGTTATAGTAGCAGTGACATACAAGGATATTAAAAGAGGAGGGGGTGAAAGTCTATTTGGAAACAATGAAAAGTCTTGGTCATTACATCGTTTGAACAACAGTTGTTTTTTCATACATAACAGTATCATCACTCCTCTCTCAGTCTCTCCCCCCTCCAGAGTAGGAGTGTACCTGGATCAGCCTGCAGGTCTTCTGTCCTTCTACAGCGTCTCTGACACCATGACTCTCCTCCACAGAGTCCAGACCACATTCACTCAGCCGCTCTATGCTGGAATTTGGCTTTATTCTTCTGTAGGAGACAACGCCACCTTGTGTAAACTTAAGTAGCCTAAATATGCAAAAGCACATCAGAGCAGATTTCAGTCTTAAATGCCTGATTTGTTGCCGCTTTAGTTTTTCTGAGTGTTTTGGTTTCTGTCGATGTTTTTTTCTTTGTCATTGATTTGCTACAGGAAGTGGTTGCTAGGTGATAGTAGAATATGCATTTTATAGCAATGAGAACATGACATGATGATGTATGATTATGAGTATGATGATTTGCTTTGCCAACATTAGAAAGCCTGACTTTTGATAGCTGAATGTGATTTTGCTTCCTGTGATTGATGATGTGATGGAAACACAGAACACAAGTGTGAGACACTGATATCTGGATCAATATTCCAGTAAAGAATGTAGTTTGGATTATTCAGAAGCATGGTGAGAGAACTGAACCACCGTGTGACAGTGACAGTAAATACTCTCCCTGCAGTTGTAGTGACTGAACACTTATCACAGAGGGTTTGAAAGCTCAAAGCCTCAGGTTCAGAATCATTTGTAGCTTTTGCCATCAATGAATCTCATGTTGATTGATAAACGGGCCTTCCTAAGAAAAACTTCCCAATGTGATGACTTTACCATCTTGAACTCATTGAAATGATGTGAAATAATAAAATGTGGATGTGATGCTCTGTTAAAGACAACGTGTCCTTGTGTCCTCTTCTCTTCTTGTGTAATAGCAGTGAGTGTGTGTTGGACTCTGTCAGTAGAAACACTCTTAGTTCTGAATCTGAACTAACCTGAAAGCTTTTGTTCTTGATGTGGGCCCTTAACGTCTGTAAGCTGTTGACATCAACATGCAGCACATTGGGTTGAATCACACGTCAGACACACAACAGAACAATCACGCCGTCCTGACCAATCAGAAGGGAGCAAACACCTCTCTGGTGGGGGTCTGAGAGGGAGGAAGAGGAACTGAGACGCTCATTTCTACTTTGATTTACACAACCTGCATTATTATTTTATGATTTCATCCATAAAGGGGATCACACACATGCACAGACACGCACACACACACACACACACTTACAGACACACACATACGACAACCACACACACACGTACAAGCACACACACATACATGCACACACACACACACACACACATGCATACATACACACACACACAGACGCACTGACACACAAATATACACACAAACAAGCGCACGCAAATACACACACACACTGCTCTCATGACCCGGTTGCCTGTCAATCACTGCTTCAGCTCCACACAGAATCCCACAAGTACACAAATTCAAATCATAGTGTGTTCAGTATAAACCACACACACACACACTGTACATACCTGTAGCGGCACACACACACACACACGCTGGCTCACACGCCACTCTGTCACTCTGACTTGTTCCTCTCCCATAATGCATCACAGAGATCGTCCCTGTAGTTTACTAAACACTCACAGTATCTCCACACTCCTTCTCTCCTGTGTGTGTGTGTGTGTGGGTGTGTGTGTGTGTGTGTGTGTGTGTGTGGGTCAGACGGCGTGGTAACCAGTCTGAAAAGCAAGAAATCCTCCAGTTTACTGTGCAGCGAGACGTGAACACACGACTACAATGGAGTGTGTGTGTAGCAATGTTATCGCTTCATGCAGCTCTACATGGACGATCATGTAGAGGTGATGGACCATCTAGTAGAGGGGATAGAGGTGAGGGGCCATCATGTAGAGGTCACAGAGGTTGCAGGTTTGACCTTTTGCCCTTTTTTCGTTGTTTATCCGCCCACGCAGATCACTAAAGTGTAAAACTTCACAACAGCTCAATGTATCGGCATCAAAGGCTTCAGTAATTGATCTGAGAACAACTGGACAATAAGCTGACTGAGCTCTGTATCAGAGCCTCTAACGTCTCTCTAGAGCCGTGGTGTTGTCATACGCTCGACTGTTAGCTGTGATATGACGGCGTGTGTAAACTCTGAAGACCCTGGTCTCCTTCTAGGACCTCTGCAGTGAAGACAGACGAGCACATGGTGAGAGGCTCCAGACTATAGTTTCAGTTTTGTGAAGCTATGAAAGAGCGCCACCTACAGAAACACTGAAAGAGATGAGGAAATGGAAGAAGAGTAGATCCTCTGGTTGATGTTGACATGGAGACGTGATGGTGATGAAGCACGCTGCTGAGTGAAGGACGGCAAACACAAAGGCCCTCGCTGGGACAAAAGCTGTAGAAGCTCCAGATTTGTGTTGCTATGGCAGCACAACCTTGTCAGCTTTACACTCTTCTGCTCTGAAGGTTTATGAAACATGGAGTCCCAGCATGTGGAGGTTGATGCTGCTCAACTTTCATCAGTTCAATCAGTTATCTTCATCTTCATCTTCACCTGAGAGTCTGTGCTGACCCTTATGAGTCAGCGGCTCTTTGTCAGCATTCTGCCGTGTATGGAAACACACTCACTGATGGAAACTGGATAATGTTTGGAAAATGACTGCATCATGTGAGGTTTGTATGTTAGATATTAGAGAAAGGGTTAGGCCGCCCCCTAGTGGCCAAAGTAGACTGAGTCGTAATCAAAGCTTTCATTACACTGCTCTGTTCAAGAATAACTCCCCTCTCTCTCTCTCTCTCTCTCTCTCTCTCTCTCTCTCTCTGTCACTGCTCTGCCCTTACATCTCCATCATGATGGCTCAGTGTATCACACAGTATAACAGGGTCACCTGTCTCCTGTGTTGTGTTGGGACACTGAAGCATTCTGTTAAACTTTCCCTTCATAACTCACTCTGTCAGACTGCTCCTCTTACTGGAATGAGGCAGAACCTGATCAACCTCTCCCTCTTCTTCCTCCTCCTCCTCTTAATCACACTTAAATCAAAGAACAAACTGCTCTGTTTCAGAGGAAGAGAAACTCAGACGCTCACTGGACTGAGAGGTGAAATGGCGCAGCAAGGAATTCAGATGGATCAAGAAAGAATCTCCTGTTCGATCTGTCTGGATCTGCTGAAGGAGCCAGTGACTATTCCCTGTGGACACAGCTACTGCAGGAGATGTATTAACAACTACTGGGATGGAGAGGAGGAGGAGGAGAAAATCCCCAGCTGCCCTCAGTGCAGACAGACCTTCACACCGAGGCCTGTCCTGGTGAAAAGCACCATGTTAGCAGATTTAGTGGAGGAGCTGAAAAAGACAGGACTCCAAGCTGCTCCTGCTGATCACTGCTATGCTGGACCTGCAGATGTTGGTTGTGATTTCTGCACTGGGAGAAAACTGAAAGCCATCAAGTCCTGTCTGCAGTGTCTTGTCTCTTACTGTGAGCAACACCTCCAGCCTCACTATGATGTAGCTCCATTAAAGAAACACAAGCTGGTGGAGCCCTCCAACAAGCTTCAGGAGAACATCTGCCCTCTTCACGATGAGGTGATGAAGATGTTCTGGCGCACTGATCAGCAGTGTATCTGTTATCTCTGCCCTGTGGATGAACATGAAGGTCACCACACAGTCTCAGCTGCAGCAGAGAGGAAGGAGAGGCAGAAAGAGCTCGGGGAGAGTCGACAACAAGTCCAGCAGAGAATCCAGGACAGACAGAAAGACGTGAAGGTGCTTCAACAGGAGGTGAAGGACATCAATCAGTCTGCTGATAAAGCAGTGAGGGACAGTGAGGAGATTTTCAGCCAGCTGATCCGTCTCATGGAGAAAAGAAGCTCTGATGTGAAGCAGCAGATCAGATCCCAGCAGAAAACTGAAGTGAGTGGAGCTGAAGAGCTTCAGGAGAAGCTGGAGCAGGAGATCACTGAGCTGAGGAGGAAAGACGCTGAGCTGCAGCAGCTGTCACACACAGAGGATCACATCCAGTTTCTACACAATTACCCCTCACTGCCACATCTCAGTGAATCTACACACTCAGCCAGCATCAATATCCGTCCTCTGAGGCACTTTGAGGAGGTGACGGCGGCTGTGTCAAAGGTCAGAGATCAACTACAGAACATGCTGAGTGAGGGATGGACCAAGATCTCACTGACACTGACTGATCTGGATGTTTCACTGTCACCAGCAGAGCCCAAGACCAGAGCTGGATTCTTAAGATATTCACAGGAAATCACAATGGATCCAAACACAGCATACACACATCTGTTATTATCTGAGGGGAACAGAAAAGTAACACGTATGAATAAACCTCAGCCATATTCTGATCATCCAGACAGATTCACTTACTGTGCTCAGGTCCTGAGTACAGAGAGTCTGACTGGACGTTGTTACTGGGAGGTGGAGAGGAGCGGAGGAGTTGTAGTAGCAGTGACATACAAGGATATTAAAAGAGGTGTTTTTGAAAGTGGATTTGGAAACAATGAAAAGTCTTGGTCATTATATCATTACTTCAACAGTTGTTCTTTCAGACATAACAGTATCAACACTCCTCTCTCAGTCCCCTCTCCCTCCTCCAGAGTAGGAGTGTACCTGGATCAGCCTGCAGGTCTTCTGTCCTTCTACAGCGTCTCTGACACCATGACTCTCCTCCACAGAGTCCAGACCACATTCACTCAGCCGCTCTATGCTGGAATTTGGCTTTATATTCCTGGAGACACAGCTGAGTTCAGTCAGTAGACAGGAGTCATCACAGAGTGAATGGGTGAGATTGTGTGTTTTCCTTCTTAAATGAATGTAGTGTGTGTCTTTGTTGCTCCGTGCTCGTCACTGTGCTGTTCCAGCTCTGCACTTAGTTACAGTCACTTATTATTGTCCTGTAATGTGATTGAGTTTCTCTTCCATTCCAAGAGCTTCATGGAGAAAGCAGGAAACTTTCCTTCATTCTGTTCAAACATATGAATATGATTCATTTCTTCTCTTCACTGTATAAATGTTATTATGATTGTGGTGAAACATGAGGAGAAGATTCTTTATGTTCCTTTACATTGTTGATGCTCAGGTGATCAGGCTGATTGTAGGAGTGAATGATTATAAAGATATAAACATAAACACTCAGGTTTAATGATTGATGAGGAACAAAGTCAATGTGTACAAACCAACTAAACTCAATCACTGAATAAAGTTTTTCTCCAAGAATAAATGAGTTGTGCTGATTTGTGTACGCCATAACAGACACGTAACTGTAATGTAATAATTGCATTACTTACTATCTTTTCTAACCGCAGATCAAGTTTCAGTAAGTGTCTTGTTTTAATTAAGTCAGATTTGAGTAATGTAAAGTAAACGTAACGTAACGTGACGTAACGTAACGTAACGTCCGGTGTTTTGTAGAGCGCGTGGCAAGGTGACGTCACATGCAAATAATGTCTTCGGTTAATTTATCTTATTTTGTTTTGTTTAGTTTAGTTTAAGATTGTTGTGGTAGCTGAAACAAGTGCAGAATTGCGGTGGAAGAAGCGTCACTTTTCTTTTGTCAGTTTTGGCACAATGCGGGCATCCAACCAGCAGGTGGCGCGCTTGAACGAAAGGAACCAAGCAAAGAGGAAACGTCCGCTGCTGTTAAAGCGACAGTGTCGTTAAAGCAGCGCTACGTTGCCTTTGTTTACATTTACGTGACTGTCGTTAATCCCAAACCTGTCAATACGTTCGTGTCGGGAACAATATTCCATTATCATCCCAGAGGAGTATCCATGGCAACAGATCAGGTAAGGTGGAGTGACGTCACTACATATTTTGACTCTATATGAAGGGAGCTACGTGCGTTTGATGGGTAATGCCGTAAAGCAAAACGTATTTCCGCCATAAGCAAAAGACGGCCAATGTTTACAACCCATCCACCAACAGTGATTGTGAGGAACAAGCGAGTAAACCGCTGTGTCCGCCGTTTCTGGGTCATTTCGTGTTGTTGTTGTTGTTTCCCCACAGAACAGCATTCTTTCGTGTATTATTGTTCAGAAATGCGGACATCCATTCACTATGTTCCTTTTGTACATTGCTGATTCACTTTTATCAGACAAATTGTTGGAATGGATGAATATGGAGATGAAGAAACACAACAGTTTGAAATGTTTGGATGTGTTAATCGAGTGAAAGTTTCCAGAGTCGAGACAAAGCATTATTTAATTAAAACAAATATGTTTCTTCTTCTTTTTGTGTGGTTTTGAAGTTGTGTGTGTGAACGGAAATATGATGTTAGTTTGACAATACAGCAGAATCGGGTCTCAAATATTTTTGTCAAATTAGATCTCACCAGTAGGAGGCGCTGCAGAGACTATTATTAAATACTATTCTTCACAGAGCACTCAGGTTATGAATCCTCTCTGGATTTTTTGAGAATTTCACCACATCCTAGTGTGTGGAGTGTTTTGACACAAGGATGACACAATCTGCAGCGTGACACCAGATCACCAGCAGGGGGCAGTCTGGTGCTGTCAGTACAAGACCTCCTCCATTGAATTGTTCCTCTCTGTACTTGGTCGAACTGAACCGTAAATATAATATCAAGTCTGTCATGTGAGCTGATTGTACACACACACACACACACACACACAAACACACACACACACACACACACGCACACAAACACACACACACATTGGGACTGTGACTGTGGACTGGGAGGTTTAAATTACAAACAAATTAAATGTATGGACTTCTGGCGGCTGTCTTCATCTAAGACAAACGTTTTTCATGGAGGTAGAAATGGCATCTGCACAGAATGTAGCAGGTGTGTATGAGGTTTGTAAGAAGTGATAGGAAGCCTAGAAGATATCTCACATAAGGTGAAAATAGAAATACAGCAACTTTCAGCTGTCTCCTGTCATTAGGATCATTTTATCTGCTTAGTTCTTTGCACCAGTTGCTCTTTGGAAGACATCTTATCAAAATGTCTGCAAGGGTGTGATGGGAACAAATGAATTTCAGTTATGGATTGTAAAGCTGAGTGTATAAAGCAGCAGTCACTGAGGTTCAGCACAGAGATCCAGCTGATCGCTCACAAACCAACCAAGCCACCACTGAAAGGTTTAACAACAATCATTCCATCAGAGTAAAGCTCGTATGTTGTTATTTTGAAATACATGGTCTGGCTTTTGTCTGGCTGTTGTGACCTCGGCCATGGAGGTTATGTGTTCTGATGTGTTCGGTGTCCTGACGGCCTGATGGTGGCGCTGTTTTGGCCCCCAAAGTAGAGTATTTGAGTTGATTTGTTTGTATTCAGTTTAAGGAACTAACCATAAGCGCCGTCACAGCAGAAAAGGATGCTTGATCAGACTGCAGGTCTGTGATGTAACCTGGAGACAAAGCAGAGCTGCTGGTGTACAGTGAGGAAGTTAGCAGGTGTGGTAAGATCCCACACAAGTCAAGATTTAATCAACAATTCAGTTTGCCTTTGAAATATTCATGAAATCTAATCAAGCTAATCATGCCGTGATCGCTATTTCACAGTGTAATTAAACTCCCCGCCATTTGACTCAAGCATGAGAGGGGGGGAGAGAGAAGAGAGAGAGGGGGGAGAGAGAAGAGAGAGAGGGGGCTGGGGGGAGAAAGGGTGGAGAGAGAGAGAGAGAGAGAGAAAGGGGGGAGAGAGAGATGGAGAGCGAGACAGAAGTGAAGGAAGCAGGAGGAAGAAAGGAAAAGGGGTAGGAAAGGAAAGGTGACAGAAGAGGAAATGAAAGAGGAAACATGCAGGTAGAGAGGAGGGAGGATCAGAATGCTGCCTCTTCATCATTGTGATTTTAGAAGTGTAGTTTAGAGGAGAACATCCTGTCTGTCCATCTTGGGCGTAGAGCCAAAGATCTAAACCAGATCACCGTAGAGTAAAAGGCACGAACAGGACCTGGGAACAAGGCTGCATGAATGAATAAATAAACTATGAGCTGGACGGACAGAACACAGGATCTATGGTAACACGGTAACAACACAGATTCCTCAATGACACAATATCACACTGTCCTTCATCCACATGCAGCCGCCTCCTCTGATCCAGCGCCTCCAGGCTGCAGAAGAACAATTCAGCTCTGATTAAAGATGGAAGCTGGACAAAGGGAGGGAATGTATCGTATTTAGCCTTAGGAGCACACAAGGAGCCGGTGCGTCCTATTTGCTGGAATGTTGAGCTCATTTTCAGAGCGTTTCATCCTCGCTGCCCTGTGGGATCTCCGCCCCGGGCCAGGATACAGTACGACCCGGCAGCTTACCGTGAGACGCAGTAATGGCCTCTCTGAAGAAATCTCACATCCATTCTGACCTCAAACGTACAGTTCAGACGTCTGGACTCAGCAGGGAGAGAAGCCAGACACTTTAATTTGCCGCCGTGCTTTGTTTCTATGGAGAAGCAGAGATTAGCTTACGCGCTGTGATGGCGGATGAGTTCAAACGCTTTGAGTAACAGTGGCAGTACTTCTCCATCTGTGTTAGACAGAAACACCAAATCTCTGTTCTTTCAGACTTTAAGGTTGCTGTAACAATAACAATATTTTGGTGTTACTTAGATTTAGATGGTAATTGGATGTAGCTGCATCTCATTGTCACGGCTGCAGCTGAATCATCAATCGGGCAGCAACCTATTTATGTGGATGCCGTTGAATGTATTTTCATTTAAATTCTCCCTTAAACTGTTGAAAAAGATACAATTCTAAATTAACGCAATAGGGTAGTCATAGCAACCAAATGCTGTTAGAACACAGAGGAACGTCTGATCCGGAGGATAAAGTTATGGCTGCTTTCATGTCATCCCTTCACTCGTCGGAGCATGCGATGAACAATGGGAGGTGAGGGCAAACTGCAGGACGGCGTACATGAGCACACGTGTGGAGCGTTAGGAGCCGCTGAGGTGAACTCTCTATCCATGAACGACGGCTCCCCGAGGCCTCCGCCGCCGCTCAGCGCACACCTGAAGCTGCAGATAAACAAAGAGGCGCAGCATCTCGCTAATCCTGTGAAGAAGAAGGCAACCTGCGGCGGACCAAACGGATCAAAGCGCAGCGCGGATGGGGGGAAAGGTGGGGGGCCGAGTATGAAGTGTGACGATAGCGAGTATAAAGTGAAGCAGCGGGCCGTTTGATTCTCAAAGGGGAAGTGATGCGGTCAGATTATCATCTTGACAAAGGTGATTGGCAGGGATTAAACTGCTGCTGTTAATTGGCTGTAAAGGTGAAGTGGGAAGAGGCGGTGGAGTTTATGCAAAGGAGGCATTATGATGCAAAACAAGTGTGTGTGTGAGTAGGCAGGATTAGATTGGGGAGTTTGGAAGAGAACCTCGCTGTTGAGAGGAGTGATGTGAGTTAGTTTGGCCTTCTGCAGCAGGACGTCACGCGCCTCCATTTCCGCCGCCCTTTGTACTTCCAAGGAAAATACACGCTGCTGGTTTAGGTTTAGGAAGAAGAGTTACAGGCACAGCTTTTGTTACTTATTAGGCGAGTAAACGATCAATTCTCCGTCTGATTTGTGTCCTGAAAGAGCTGCAGGTCCCTGATTCACTCCAGCTGCTGTGTAGATCTTATTATTCTTTATTCTTTATTTATCTTTTTGTCCTCGTAGTGCAATTTTAGTAACAATTCTGTAATAGTTTTTACCCGATACTCTGAAACCAAAAGGTTTTTTTAATATAAAAAGTTAAATGTCGGTGTTCTGGGGCTTCTGTGTCCATGTTTGTGTAAATGGAGGCTTTCCTCTTGAAGTTAGAGCGAGTATTTGCAGGCGCGGCGGCTCCACAGCATTCTCAGAGTCATCGCAACAGCGTGTGATGTCACCGCAGCGATAAGATAATAACAAACATTAAATATATCATCCCCACCCAGACAGGAAGACAGACAGATAGATGGCGTATTGATTACGGGCTCAGAGTGAGACGGCGCTGTGGGCTGTCAGCCAGTGAGTCTGTCTGTCTCCCGGTGATGTCACAGCCTTTATAGAGCCGGCAGCAGGGGGAGAAGTTAGTCAGTGCACAGAGCTGCACACACCGAGGCTGACAGAGAGAACCGGCAGAACAAAAGAAGCCACAAACTCCAGAGAGGGGAGGGGGGGCGGAGGACAACAACAATAAGTCCCTGACATGGCACCGGCACATGGAAGCTGCAGAAACACGGAGAGGTCAGACTGCGACATGAAGGGCAAGTTCAAGAGGAAGAGGAGGAGAAGGTGTAAAAGCAAAGGTCAGTCGATCCCTGCTTCACTGACCAAAGTAGCTTCACTGTACTTTTGTTTTTACTTATTTCATCATTGTTGTCACTCAGACGCTCCTCTGTAAGATCACACGTTTGCTGCAGTGTTTGTGTCATACGGTTCTATAATAGAGCACAGCAACGGCACATGATGGACAACACACACTTCTCTGTTCTCTGCTCTGAGATTGAACTATTCCACTATTGTCAGGGTGAATTGATTGTTTTTGCAATTAATTGAAGGAAAGCTGAATGTGATAAGAATATAGTTGGTATATACTGTAGGTGTGTTTACCTGTGTATCTGCATGGATGTGTGTGTGTGTGTGTGGTGGTTTTATTATGCGTTGTGGTATTTCTGAGGTGAGGCTGAGCTCCCTGTTTGAGTTAAAGAGCAGAAGTCATGATGTCAGAGCCTGTTGGCAGCGTCACTATCAGTCTGTGTGAAGTCACATTTAAAGCAATCAGAGGGCAGGAAATGAGTGAATCTCTATTACACACAGACATCAAGCATCAATCCAGCATCTGACCGATCTTCAAATCACTTCTAGTTGCTGGCAAGTGTAACAAAAGCACTTGAAGATGTTTCACACTGTGAGACGTGGAGCTGTGAGATGTTTCTAACCAAGCCCTTCTTTGAATCACTCCTCATGTGTTTCATCATTATGAGAGCTTTCATAATCATAATTTCAGTCCACAGGGCAACAGGGCAACCTTTTAGGATTAAACTGGCTTTGTTCTCCGCCTGTTAATCCTCAACAAATGCTGCAGATTACAGCCACAATGGCTTTTGTATTAAACCTGATGCTTATTCAAAGTCCACTTTCATTAATGACCTATTGGCCTCTTTGGTAAATTGTCGCCGGAGTAAAAGCATTTCCCTTTTAAAGCGTGGTCCCTAATAAATCATCAATCAAGCTCCCGCATCACGCTCATCAAATCCCACTATTTTTAGGGCCAAAGGCTTGCACTCACACACGGTTAATACTTCCATTATATCCAACAATCGGCTGTAATTTAATGCCAACTGTCATTTTGTAACAGAAGGCGACGTCCTCTCCAAAAGCCCCACGGGAGACGGGGGGGGGGGGGGGAATTCTCCTGTGGTGTGATTGCATCGCGAGTCCCCTCTTCATCTGCTAACGACGAGGTTTGAGTCGGTGCGGCTCTTGAGACAGCTGTCAGTTTTGCAAATGTCATTCCAACACGTGAAGGCAGCCGTGGAGAGGATTGGATTCTCTAATTACGACTCCATGAAAGCTATTATGTGATTAAATCAGAGAGGGGAATGCGCGGCGCTGTGCAGGATTTCTGTCTGCACTTAGAGGAAAATATCAGTTTTAATTTCGTCGCTTCATCTCGCGCCGGAGAAAACAAAACACTTTTATAAGACATCAGATGTACACACACTTTACATTCTGAAGCTTTTTGCCTCATTTGGCACGAAGCTCCTGGGCAACGTGAGCTCTGATAATGAACTGACCTAAGGAGGAGGATGAAGCTGTCATAGAAAGACGGCCCCTGAATCCTTCCATGTGTACAGGGTAACACGGGTTGGGCCTCCTTCCCAAATTCCCCCAAATGTTACTTTGCGGGCCAAGTTGTCGTCTCATCTGTTTCAGCACTGGTTGTCGCCATCGTGCACGCTCAGCTGACGCGGCCTGACGATGTAAAGGAATCAGGTGATGAATGTTCCAGATGTTAAAGGCGACATGGAGCGATCTACTCTATCGTTCCTCTTAGTTACAGCAGGCAGAGATGATGTCACTCTGAGCAGACTCTGGATACCTTGTTCTTTCTTGACAGTCACATAAACACACACACACACACACACACACACACACACACACATTTGGCTGTAAACTCTCCTTCTGTTAAGGCTTTTTATTCAAATGAGCAAAGCCGCATTTGTTGGCTGTAAAATCTAAATTTGAGCGCTGACACCACTCTGCGCTCTCCGGGAGGATTCTGATTCTCTAACGAGGGACAAACAGCTGCCGTCTACGGCGCCGATCTGTCAGCGGCTTTCTGACGACCCGCGGTGTGTTTGGACGTGTCTGTGTGTCTGTCGGAGGCATTTTGGATAAGTGAGCTCCATCGTGCAGTCAAACTTAGTCGGGCATGTCAGTGTGCAATTTCACTGATGGATTCTGCAATCTCCAGACTTCTGTGAGGCTGCGGCTTCATGGACACATTAGCAATATGGTTTGTGTCCCCATTTAACTTAATTGCAGGAGGCTTTGGAAAGCTCAGCGGCTAAGGCTTGGTTCTGATTCTGAGGTTTGGTAGCGTGTCGCCTCTGTAGCTCAGTGTGCAGGAAACACATAAATCCACCTTCTAAGAACTATGAAGGTCTATGATTCGGCTTTACAACCTAACAGAGGGTGTGTGAGATGATGCTGGGCGTCACCTGTGGCTGGACAGTATGAGGGACACGCCGCTTCATGGACGTCCTTCATGGCTGCAGACAGATGTGAGATTCTGGATGTGTCTCATGCTGCCATCTTCATCATCACAGTTCTCTCCAGATAGTTTCCTCCTTCCTGCTTCTCTCTCTGCCTATTTCTGTCCCCTTCAAAACAAAAGCTTTTCCTTAACTGCTTACACCAGGAGTCAGACCCTGAAGGTGAATCAGAATGTCACTTTATGATCACTTTCAAAATGTAAAGACTAGTGAATCTGATTTTAGACTAAATTCAGAGTTGCTATGAGGTCATTTCCAAAAAAATTAATGGTTCTCTCATTTGTAAACACTAGGGAATATCTAATGTTATCTTCCTGTAAACTGATTAGAGAATATAGAATAAAACATGGAGTGAACACAGCTTAACAATAAATTGGACGGCGTCTTCAGAGTCAGTCAAGCAGCAGCACAGTTCAAATGAGGACGTTGTCAACAGTCGACAGCCAAAGATCCCTGCTGCCTAGAAATAAAGGTGGAAAACCAATATATGAAAGCTCACCCATTCAAACTTTGGTTAACCAGGAGGCAGCAGATCCAGAATCTGTCAGGGAAAGTTTCTCCATTTCTTTGCCCTTGAGGAAAGACGGTACACACCACCAGTAAATGAAACCACTTGCCATTAATTACGCTTAGCAAATGAGATTATCCACAGCTGTCAGACTCACACACACATGTCAGACAGGAAGTGGGTGCTTCTCTTCTTTCCGTTCATAATTTCATTATTCTATTCAATAAGGTTCATTAACAGAGGCTGCATGGTGAAAACGTGGCGGCGCACAGAAGTTGGAGTGTGAAGGGATCAAACACGTCTCACTGACTGTGCGGTGAAACATCAGAGCGCAAACGTCCACACGTCTGATCTAACGCCAGTCTTCTCCCAGCTGTGATGGTCGAGCAGCGAAGGTGTCTCTCGCTCTGCGCAGGTTCAAGTCCCGGTCACACCAGCGTTCATGCACAACTCAGTCTAAGAGTCAAATCTGTCCAAATCAATGTTTCAATGTAAAAGATATTTACAAGAAGTGAAAGGTTCAAAGCAGGTCGCTCTCTTTCTCTGTCTGTCTGTCTCTCCCTCTCCCTGACTCTCTCTCTCTCTGTCTCTCTTCCTCTCTCTCTCTCTCTCTCTCTCACACAAAACTCAGTTTGAATATGAAATCGTCTGCATTACGAAGAACAGAGTCAGGAGGAAATTGGTTTTAAGAAATAGAAATGAGAATAAGTGAAATATAAATGTGATTTTAGAGGACACAGCTGCAGTAAAGCTTCAGTCAAATCAGCTGAGTTATCAATTACCCCGCCGCCTCCGAGCTGCTTTTCTGTTTGTTTTCACTCTTTTCATTCAGTGGAAACTCTAACAGCCTTCTCCTGCATTTCGTCTGAACCATCACCACAAATGTGTTTACCTCAGTCCATTTCATTACAGCTACGGCTCAGACTCAAAACCAAACTGTGCATTATAGGGACCGGGAGTCGGGACTGTAATCGCCGTCGTTTCCCCACAAAGACGTCAGCGGCGGTTTGTGTTTCCTTACGTCTGAGTGTGTGTTAGGGAAGCATCGCTCCGTTGTGTGATGACACACAGGGCAGTGTGATGTTGCTTCACGCTGTGGGGGAAATGCTCAATAACACTGTGTATTGGTAATGTTGTTGTTTTCCAGGACGGAGCGCCGTGTTATCAGACCTCATCACACCCAAAACACACTGGGAGACGGGAGCCTCGTCCGCAGAGGATGCAGACAATTCAAGTACATTTCTTTGCTCTTCAAACTGTCACATAACGACTCTGTGCACAAACAAACACAAGGATTCCCATGAGTGCATTACGCTTTCGACCAGCATGCGTTGTTTTGTTCTTAAGGCCGGAGGTTTGGGGATTATTCTCACCTTATAAATTAGAGCAAAGCAAGAATAACTCCTAAACAACAACACCGTACAAGACACAAACACACATAACAGCCTCCATCCTGTGTGTGTGCTGTGTTGGATCTGTTCCAGGTACAAGCAGCTTAGAGGTGAAGGAGAACCAAGACGCCCACGACCTGCTGCGGCTGTATCACCCGTCCACCTTTTGCACAACCTTCCCCCGACACAGAGCCAGCTCTCTGAAGAGGAAGCAACCTTGGCCGGATGGAAAAGAAGGTTTCCTCTACCAAACCCACCTGACTTGTAAAAGAGCGGCCTGGGCTGTGACCCAGAAGAACGCGCTGGTGCAGCTGAATGAGCTGCGGCCCGGTCTGCGGTATGAGATCACGTCTAAGACCGGCCCGCTGCACGCCCCGCTGTTCTCTGTGGGCGTGGAGGTGAACGGTCTCCGCTTTGAGGGCTGTGGGCCCACAAAGAAGCAGGCCAAGATGAGGGCGGCCCAGCTGGCTCTCCGCTCCTTCGTCCAGTTCCCCAACGCCTCCCAGGCTCACGCCGCCATGGGAACCTTCACCGGCTCAACGACGGATTTCACAGCGGATATACTGGACATCCATCCACCCGCCACATTCCTCAAAGAGTTTGAGCCGTCGCTTCAGGGAAACTGTGACCTCCTGCGCTGCAACGCCACAAAGAAGGAGGTGATCTCCAGCATATACAACTACAGGCGCCTTCTGCAACTCACGCTGGACTTGGTCTCCTCAGCGAATCCCAAAGGACCAGCTCTGAACGCTTCCTGTGTAGAGCGCCTCAGCCCGGTGGCGCTGCTCAATCAGCTGCGCCCGGGCCTCAGGTACGTCTGCCTGTGCGAGAGAGCTCAGGGCCGGCCAGGGCGGAGCTTTGTGATGGTGCTGAAGGTGGAGGGGAGCGTGTTTGAAGGATATGGCCACAGCAAGAGACTAGCCAAGGGTCGGGCAGCAGCAGCGGCACTCCGGTCCCTCTACAGTGTCAGTCTGGACCCAGAGAGGGCGCTGATGGGCCGCAACCCCTGCAGAGCCAGAACCCAGCTACCTCAGGTAGGAGCGGGTCCATGTTGTTGCTATACTCCTCTCTCACCACCAGGGTGGCCCTTAGATCCTGAGGTAAGACAGTGTCCAAAGAGTCTGAGGGGGAAGAGAGGTCCTAAAGTAATTAAATACATTATATTGATTGATCTTTAAATGGATTGATTCCAGTGGAGTACTTTAAGTGTGATTGATTGGCTGTAACAGAACATGTGGGAGGGTTTTGACCCCAAAACAGCGGTGAAAGTTGGGAACATAAGACCGAAGATAATTAAGAAAAACCTGATTTGTGCTTTTAATCGGTTTCAATGAAATAAGGTCTAAAGTTAAACAGATCAGGTTGAAAATGTAGAATTCAGCCCCTCACACCCGGGTGCACAGTATAGTGTGTAGTGTGTGGTGTGTGGTGTGTGGCTGGTGGCAGGAGGAGGAGGCGATGCAACGGCCCCACAACCCTCTGGATTAGTAAATGCCATCTTACATTTTAAAGACCTACCACATCGCCTCATTTTAGCATTCGAGGCGTGACACCCAATCCCCCCCCTCCCCGCTCCTCTAACCGCTCTGGATAAATGAGTCGGAGGTGCAGCGTGTTCGACCAAATGGAGTGTGCGACGCCTCCTTGTCCCCGGGCCTGAGAGCCGGATGTTGTCCCGTACGCCTAAACAAGTCCATTACGTCTCCCAGCCTGCCACAAATGCTCCACACGTCCTTTTTTTGCTGTTGTGTGTTATGAATACAAGAGGAGTCGTCTTCGGAGATCGGCTCCTCTCAGCTGACGTGAGCGGCTGAGCCTGACGGTTCTAATGGAGAACCTTAGCGTGGCTCTACTTGGAAGCTGAGAGACGACACAGACATGTAGATGCTTTATTAAACCCTGGAGGTGTTGGAGAAGAACATCCATAGCATAGATTGTGTCCCGCTATTTTACTCCCCCGCCTCCCCCCACCTCCTTTGGCCTCTGTGCCAGCTGTCTGTCAGGCAGAGTGACGCATTAATGAACGTTATTACAGCACATTAGTGATGAAGGAGGAGCGGCAGCAGAGCGAGGAGCTGGAGGAGGAGCGGGGAGGAGGCGGTGTGAAGAGCATAATAATCGGACTGATAATTGTTTAACACACTCATTACACATGACCTTGTGCCACTGTCAGCCAGGATACAACCTGCAGGTGCTTTCACAATAACAGCTGCTCCCACAGCATGAGGGGCCGTCAGTCACTCCACAAACATTTATTATCTTTCACTCCATTAGACATTTAGTGAAAAGTGGTGTGAGTGTACCTGTGTGTGTGTGTGTGTGTGTGTATGGGGGGGGCCTTCCTGTAAGAAACTCCCTCCAATTCTCCTCACTGATGAGAAAGCTCGATGGCTTCCTGTTGTCCTTCTCTCAATCAGCAGCAGGAGAAGAACTGAACCTGTAAACATGACCCTCTGAGTGATTTGCGTTAGCTGAGCTCCAGCGTTGGATTCTCTGGCACGTTGGCTCATGTGGCAGACGGTGACGCGCCGACAATCTCTGCCAAGTCTGACAGAGCTGTGAAGCATCATTAGGCGTATTGTGACACTTCTTCTCCACAAGTTTTGCTGAGAAACTCTGGGGCCGGCGTTGACAAACTGTCAAAGATTTTTTGGCGAGCCGGTGCGTGCGGCCGAGGCGACTGTCACCACCGCCGCCGCCGCCGCCGCCGCCGCAGTGATTCCGCCTGGACTGGAAGGTTCCTGCTTGTTTTGGGGGAGAAAGAAGTCAGGATGTGCTGGTGTTTAAATATAGTTTAACAGAAAGTCCTGCAATGTTTCTGCTGCCAGGGACAACATGGAGAATATGTGGCTTTATTTAATGAGAGAGGGAGGGAGGAAGAGGAGAGGGAGGAAGACAGAGGAAGAAGAAAGAGATGGATAGAACGAGCCCGGAAAAGAAAGGGAGAGAAAGAAGAGAGGAACAAAAAATAAAGAATACAGAGAGAATAAAAGAGAGAGAAAGAGAGAAAGAGAGTGAGGGATGGAGGGAAAGAGGAGTCACACTCTTATTTCTTCTCTGCAGTGTTTTGCGGAGTCGGTGTTCCAGCTGGTGAGAGAGAAACACTGCGAGCTGACCGACGGCTGCTCGTCCACCTCGCACGGCCGTCACAAGGTGCTGGCAGGGATCGTGATGACCAGAGGTGAGCCCACACACACCTGACGCACACCTGACACACACCTGACGCACACCTGACGCACACCCGACGCACATGACTCTCTCTCACCTGCTGTCTGTCTTCCTCTCCCTCCTCCTGCAGGATTTGACCTTAGATCAGCCCGGGTCGTGTCTTTGGCCACAGGGACCAAGTGTTTGGATTCGGACTGTGTGAGCCATCAGGGCGTAACCCTCGGCGACTGCCACGCTGAAGTCATCAGCAGGAGGGCGTTGGTTCGATTCCTGTACGCTCAGCTGGAACTGCTGCTCTGGTACGATCGTACCGCTTTCATGCTGGGGGCTAAATGTTCATCTTGGTAGGACAGGAAACGTTTTATGTTAGTCTCTTTCCTCCCTGAAGTAAACCCACGGACGCTGCGGAACAATCAATCTTCGTACCAAACCAAAGTGGCGGCTTCCGGCTGCAGGATGGCGTCCTCTTCCACATGTACGTCAGCTCGTCACCTTGTGGAGACGCTCGACTCAACTGCCCCTACGAGACCACGGCCACATGTGAGGAGATTTACAAGGAGCCTTCATCTTGATCATTGTTGCTTTTTTAATACAGTTCATTCAGTCTGGCAACATTTTGTCTCCAAACCGCTCTTCCTGTATCTACAGACCCGAGCTGCCGGCGGCTGGTGAGGAGGTTTCGCTGGCACCTCAGGGTGAAGATAGACGGAGGCGAGGGGACCCTGCCCGTCACCGCACAGACAGCCAATCAGAAATGTGCTGGTGTGTTGCCGGGTAAATCTCTCATCACCATGTCCTGCACTGACAAGATGGCAAAGTAAGTAAGACCGAGTGAGCGTCCATCAAACTAGATCTACTTATCTTATTTATTTAGATGTAGTCATTGTTAAAAGATGTGCCACCATCTCTGCCACCATCTAGTGGTACCCGAGTGTTAAAGCAGAACAAGCAGTCTGACTGGTTGTCTATGGCCTGAAACAAATATTTACGCCTCCACCTTTCCACAAAACGGTCGAAGGCAAACATGAAATGGTGTCAAATACGTTCACTCTCACAAAGCTGGAGTTTTTCCTGTCTGTCCTTTTTGTTTTACCTGAACAGGTGGAGCGTCGTGGGCCTGCAGGGGGCTCTGCTGTCCCGCCTGGTGGAGCCGGTCTACCTGCACAGCCTGACAGTAGGGACGCTGAGTCACACGGGTCACCTCAGCCGGGCCATGACGCGGCGCCTTGTGCACGTGAAGCGCACGCTCTTCCCGTACCGACGCCAGCAGCTGCTGCTCGGCTGTACGTGGATTTGGTTTCATCCTTTTCCACTCGTTTTTACATATTTAAAGTAGCGACCCACCTTGTGTCTCCACCCACGCAGGCCTGAGCAGCAGCGAGGTTCGTCCGGCTGGGAAGTCGCCGAACGTGAGCGCCAACTGGAGCTCAGGGGACGGAGGCCTGGAGGAGGTCAGCACCTCCACGGGACGGAGGACGGACTCGGGGACGCCGTCGCGGCTCTGCAGGAGGTCTCTGTTGGCTCGCTGGCTGAGGCTTCAGCAGCAGGTGGGGCAGACGCTCAGAAACACACCTACACACTGATAACACTGAACAGGACCCCGCCCCTGTTGTTGTTGTTGTTGTTGTTGTTGTTGTTGTTGTCAATTCCATCTTCCTCCAACTCTTTAAAATTTGACAAGAGTCCCATAATCACTGCACAGAAACAAAACAAGTGTCCTGTGTTGCCAAAACGTTGCACTTCATTATGTTTTCAGAGAGGGGAGGGTGGTGGAGAGAGGAAGAGTCGGGCCACAGTAACTGAAACTCTTCACACTTACACATGTTTCCTTTTAATATTCTCTGATTAATTTCTCTGAGACTTGAATGATGGTCAAACCCTGGAGACACTGGGGGAGGTTGTGGATTGGATGCACCTGTGTCTAATTGCCACGGCTGCAGCTCGTTCAGCAATCAGGCGGTGGCCTATTTATTCTTCTCTCAGAGCAACTGCCCTGCTGCTGTAGCATGTGTGCAGACAGACAAACAAACAAACCAGGAAGTGTGGGAAGAAGGAAGTGTTTGGTTGGGAGGGAAAGGTCTTGTCTAATTTTGTGTTTTTGTGTGATGTCTAAGAGGAAAACAGAGTCTGGTGCGTGTCTTTTCCCTGTCTGTTTGTTTGTGTCTCTGTGGCTCCAATGACTTTAAACCTGTTACAATGTGTGTTGCATTAAGTTAAATCTAACTCTAAACTAGTAAAGGTGACAGTACAGCAGCCAGGCACCATCAGCCACCACTGTTGTTGTTGTGTGACAGCCAGAGTGTTGATTGTGCATTTCATGTCGGCACTTTTTCAAGTTTGAAGTTTTGAAAAGCTTCCCTGTCCACACTGATGAACAACGAGCTGCCATCTTCAGGTTTGTCCAGTCTGGAGAGTGTTTTCGGGGGTTGAAATTGTCGGTTTAGTGTGGATGGAGGGCCTAAATGAGTTGTGGATCACCTACACAGTGAGACTCTGACAGCCATGTGATGAAATGCATGATAGCAAATCCTAACGGTAATCGTGTGTTTCAGCTGAACGGTCCGCTGAGGGGAGCAGAAACCCTCTCCTGGACTTACTCTGATTCCAAGATGGCTGCTGGACGCTACCAAAGGGTGAAGCAGCAGCTTGCTGCCGCTCTGCAGGGAGGAGGGCTGGGAACGTGGTCCAGAAAACCACCAGAACTGGGCCACTTCCATGTCAGCTTGTGAAGGAGTGTGTGAGTCTTAAAAGCCAAGTATGAACGACTGCGCGTGTGTGATATATGGGTCATGCTTATTGTGACTCCAGTTGTGTGTGTGTGTGTGTGACTCATAGAATGTGACTGTAGATGCAGAATGTGTTTTAACATGTACTTCAATAAATAATAAGACACAAATCTGTTAACTTGCTCTGTTCTTGGTGATGCGCCTGCTGTGGTTGATCATTTTGGAAGTTTCATAATTGCAAAAACTCTAACATTATGAGGAAAGGATGGATTGACACACAAAGGACGTTACATATTTAAATTGACCTTTTTGTGTTGGGAAGTCTTTTGTTCCGCTCCTCATCGGCAACCTCCAAGGCAGCGCAGGTGCTGATCCAGGCTCTTGTCATCTCCCGCCTGGACTACTGCAACTCCCTCCTTGCTGGCGCCCCGGCTTCCGCCATCAGACCTCTGGAGCTCGTCCAGAAAGCTGCTGCTCGTCTGGTGTTCAACCTTCCCAAGTTCTCCCACACAACTTGCCTTCTCCGTTCTCTCTCACTGGCTCCCCGTAGCTGCTCGCATCCAGTTTAAGACTCTGGTGCTAGCCTACAGGGCAGTGAAAGGAACAGCTCCTTCATACCTCCAGGCTATGGTCAAGCCCTACACCCCCGGCCGACCACTTCGCTCTGCTGCCTCCAGGCGACTGGCTGCCCCGGCGCTCAGCGGCCCCTGCTTGCGATCGATGCGGTCACGGCTTTTCTCTGTTCTGGCACCTCAGTGGTGGAATGATCTCCCGACTGATGTCAGGACAGCGGAGTCGCTGCCCATCTTTCGCCGCAGGCTGAAGACCCATCTCTTGAAGAAACACTACCCGGATCCTCCCTCTTAGGACATCACCTACTCTGTCCTAGCTCTTCTGATGCTCTTGTTTTCTAATCTTTCATTTCTAATTTGTCCTTTTTTCTCATTCATCATAGTACCTAACTTATTGCACTTCTACTCTAGCTCTAGTTATGCTCTTAGCTGTTAGCAGGAAGGAAATGCGCTTACGATTTCTTGTGACCTGAAGTTCTTTTATCTACCTTTTGTTGAACACACTTATTGTAAGTCGCTTTGGATAAAAGTGTCTGCTAAATGATCGTAATGTAATCATCGGTCTCCTGCTGGGTGTGGCCTATAGGACAATCAGCCAAGTGTGGATACAGCTTCACAGCTTTGGTCGCCATCCATTTTTACTCTGAACATTTTTGTTTTGGGAAGTCATAAATCCTGAACTCTTGAGATTTGAGTTTGTGACTCATCGGGCAAGTCGATCAGCTCCAGTCCACATTCTTCTCTCAAACAGCAGCCAACTGGACAACTCGGCAGTATTAATACATTGACTAGTAAATACAGTGATGAGGTGTGTGTGTACTTGGGGTATATGTTTCTGTGCTGCCCCATGGGAGCAATACACCCATTATGTTTGACCCTTTCATCTCATGTTACTTTGCATTGCCTCGCTCTCTCTCTCTCTCTCATGTAACAATGTCAGATTTGGTCGTGAGGCCTTTGACGGCACACTGCCACCTGGTGATAGAAAGAGAACATTACATAACGGACTACAAAATGTTTATCCATCCATTAGACCTCGTGAAGTACTGTTTATTATTTCAGCTTAACTCGTCTACATCTGCTTTTATTCCTCAATCGTTAATTCAATCAGTAGTTTGTCTCTTCACATGTATGTCTAGATAGAGTTGCTTGTTATGTAAACTCTTCTTACGTGTGCAGAATGTGTGAACTGTAGTTTATAGTAGCCATGACTATTTTTATTATTGGAAATAAACGGACTTATTTGTGTTACTTTGTGTTTGACGGCTTCCATCCTGCTGAAGATCAAAGCCCAGATTCTGTGCAATGTAGCTTGTTGCCATGTTTGAATTCAAACCAGACAAACAGAAATGATTCATACAGCACAAATTGTTTATTAGGATTCGTTCCTCGTGACAGACGTGAGCTATTATCCCACACAGCTGATCCAACACCTTTTTATCTTTTTGCTTACTTAGCTACAGTGTTTGTTATTATACAACAACCACGTCGATCACAAAACACCGACACAGAGGAATCAGCACGGGCGACACTCACTGACGAGTCCTGTGATGGAGGGTGTGACATGTGACTGACAGCTCAGCTTGAAGGTGAATTCTGAGGCTCAAGATTCTGTACAAAATACACTCGCCTGCAGTTTAAAATGGCGTCGGAAAAATTAAAGAGCAGTGATGATACACACACACACACACACGTTTTAATTTCTCCTTACAAACTAAATCATTTAAACTAGGGATGGCTTCTTAGGCCGCTGTTATAATACTGGAGTCGGCGTCATCGTCCAACATGTCCACCGTCTTCATTAGCCTTTAAAGTTCTTTGATTAATAACGAGAATACTATTTCTGTTGCGTCCCATGATGTAAGGTGCTGCTATAATAAGTGTTTAGTTGATTATCCTCTGTGATGCAAAGCGAGAGCCATCCCTGTTTAAATAGACTGGATACTTTTAATGCGATGCAAAGGGAGAACCTCTAACAGGAACATGAAGCAAGAAAGTGAATGTACATCCAGTAAAAACAAATCAAATGCAGGTTTGTGTGATAATAAAACGCTGCACACACACACACACACACACACACAGGCGCCTGACGCTTCATTAACGCGATTCAAATGTTATGCTTTTGAAACCCGGGGTGTTGAGGCTTTGACCTTTGACCTTTGTGGTCTGGAGCCATCTTGTCGTCGTGTAAATGTTCCTACATGTGATGATGGGCTGTCACACCATGATGTCATATAAACATTCATATGTAGTTACACATACATGTTTTTAACTGTAAAGTGTTACCAAATATACAACAGTGTTTTTTTTTACTGCGTGTTTCTAAGCACGCGTGTCGCTGCGACACTCCACTTCTTCTTTTGTTTCAATACAAACACTCAGATCTAACCACAGACTGAGAGAGGGGAACTTCACAATGAACTGTGCTTGTCGGTCAGCATGTTACTGCTGGAACACAGAGGGGCCTGTTACACACACACACACACACACACACACACACACACACAAACTCTGTACAGCAAAGTACAACAGCAATACTACAGTCACACTACGGCGTCCCACTGCGCTGCGGAGATAGTTACACTCCAACAAGAAACGTGTTTTACCTCATCAATATCCATCACAGGTCATTCTGATAATACACACACATACACACACACACACACACGCACACACACACACTTGTAGCTTTGGCTAACATAGTATCTAGTGGCAGTGAGAAAGCGAGCAGGCTTTTGCATCGCGGTGCTCCTCAGACTTTGCTTGTTTTTAAAGTACCGTACCTAATCTGACGCTGGCTGCTATAGAGTCTACAGCAACACACACTAACCACTAAAGGGCACCGCGGGATACTGGGGAAACACACATGACGTGTTGCCATGACAGCAGGGCTGAGCATCGGGGGGGTGGGGCACGGGCTTCTTTTAATTCAACCCCTTCATTAGACAATAAAGTGAATGAGTTCAATTTAAATGTGCAAACTAAGAACAAGCTAACTGCTCTCCTACGCAGAATCAAGCCGATCTGACTCCCTGTGCATGTTCTCTCTAGTCCCTTCATGTGGAACCAAACCTTCTCCTCCTCAAACTCTTATTGTTAGATCTGTACGACTGTCAGATCGTCAAACTGAAGAGCTGCGTGTGTGTGTGTGTGGGGGGGGGGGGGACGAGATCGACCACTTTAAAGTGCACTGTTGATCTTTTATTCTGCAGCCCTGCTTGGTTAGGAGCTCTCTGATTCTAGATGCCTGTTATGTCTTTAATGTGACACCAAACAAACATCAACCAGAGACCAGGAGAGAAGCGGATCCTCCAAAGGACCCACGACCCCAAAACCGTGGCTGGAGTATCATTTTTCTACCGACGTAACTATATCAACCATGATGGCGCTCAAACACAAATGATTTACCTACAACGTGGTGACTGAAGCCTGCTAGAGTCTCGGATGACGCAACGTGAAGTCCTAAAGGCTTCTATCACGCTGGTTTTGGTCTCTTAGACACACAGTGGCCGGTACGTGACTTTACATAGACAGAGACACACACACACACACAATCAGACCCGGGCGTCTCAGATTTCTTTAGGAAGTCATAATGCATCAATCTGACCGACGAGGGAACCGGAAACAAACTGTGCCTGAGCCGAAACTCAGGGAAACACAGCCAGAGTGGGTTTGATGCAAAGGAGGAGGACACACACTCTGAGAGGAAAGAACCATCAGATGAGCTCAATGGCCTAATTTGAAATATGAAGCAATGAATCACCGGCAAATATGAGTAAGAAAGCAGCCTGGAGAGAGAGAGAGAGAGAGAGAGAGAGAAGGTGACTGCTGGGAGAAGAAGAAGAAGAAGAAGAGGATCAAAGAGCAACCTGGTGTCACCTCTACAGAATCAGAAGTGCCACGACTTCTTTGTGGTCAAATTGTGTCTGAGACCTGAATGAAATCAGGGGAAAGTTGGGATCATTTGTAAAGATCCACAAAAGTGTGTGAGTGTGAGCTCTCGCATCATAACTCAACAACAAAGAGGATCTCACCCTATGAAGCCTCAGACCGCGGCCTCTCGGCTCCAAACATGACTCAGGTATCAGCGGAGCAGTTTACTTTTGCGTGTAGATGCTGATTTAGCAGAAATGTGCGACGCCTCACTCGCTAATCCTTCAGTGGCGGCAGAATCTGCTTCCTGTCAGCACTCTGTGCCGCCAGATAGATCAGGGCAATAGCGCTACACGAAAGCAGAAGACATCTTTTACATTGTACTTTGGAGGAGGGGGGGCAGGCTCCCCCAAAAATACACACACAGGGACACACACACACACAAACACACACACACCACCCAGGCTAGACTCCAAGCATTCTGTCTATATTTGCGGTGAATGTGTGAAACGTGACGGGTGTGATGAGAGAGCCAGTTGTTTCCCCGTCCTGTCCCTCAGACCGTCCTGTCCCTCAGACCGGGCGGGGCCGTCAGAGCTTGTGCAGGGGGATGACAGGAGGAGGAGGAGGAGGAGGAGGTGCGGCTCATTTCTCCTGCAGGAGGGCGGGGATGTTGATATTCCAGCCGATGGCCTGTCGGTCGAAGCCGCAGGTGAACAGGTTGCAGGAGGCGTTGTCTTCACACCAGGCTGAGCAGCAGACCATTCGCCTGTGACCCTGAACAACAACAACAACAACAACAACAGCAGCATCAGGGACATGAGCTGTCCTGTGGCATTGAACTGATACTGGTAAACTACTTCTACTAATCTTAGCAAAACAAGTACAAAGTGACATCAGGGACACAGAAGCGGCCACAGCCCTGCAGACGTGAACATGCAGGAGTCCCCACCTGTCTGTTGCTGCGCGGGAGTCGAGCCAGTCGCACCCCTGACATGTCAAACAGCCGGACCTGCCGATTGTCGTGAGGAAGAGCAATGATTTTTTGGTTCACCGACACGCTGATCCTGCACGGAGGAAGAAGAAGAGGAAACATTCATAATCAACCACAACAACAGTCAACATCCAGCTTGCTTTGCATGTGTGCTGCTGAATGACACATGTGGGATATAAATGTCTAGGATCAATCATGTGTGTACAGTTCACAGACCTGTTAACTGCGGAGTCGGTGCGGATGGTTGCTATGGGCGACCTCATGTTCTTTAGGTCCCACACCTTGACAGTCCGGTCGTCGCTCCCAGAGACCACGTTGTCTCCCACCGTGAACACAGCGGACGTCACCGTGCTGCAGAGAGGCGGGAAAAGTTACCACAGTGGACTGGAACACGTGACTGAGAGGGTTTGTTTTGTTCATGCAGACTGCAATGACTTCATTTACAAGTTCATGTAGTCTCAGAGAGAAGTGAGACAGTTCTGACATCATCGCCTACTGGCTGGGCAAAAACAATGTACAAACCACAACTACAAGATATAAAAGGGACAGAGGGAGGGAGGGAGAGAGGCATGGCGTGTGTGTGTGTGTGTGTGTGTGTGTCAGACTAACTCGGTGTGTCCCTGAAACACATTGACAGAGTGAATGGACGGGTCTCTGAAGTCCCACAGTCTGAAGGTTGTGTCTCTGGATGAGGTGACCACCAGACGCTGGGTGGGGTGTGTACAGCAGTGGGTCAGCTCCTGGTCGTGGCCTGAACACACACACACACACACACACACACACATAATTCACTCCCTTCACTCCCACACACTTCCTTCCAGTCCTTCCTGTTTTTCCTCTCTTCAAATTATTTGTCTAGAACTGTATTTTCTTTTCTGTTCATTTTCTCTCCATATCCTCATGTTGTATTTGTTGTCGTATCAGCAGGCCTATTCTATATGGCCGCCCTGATCCAAGGAAAATAAAAACACACAAACATCTCCAGCTGAACAACCCTGGGCTTAATTTTGATCATGAACATGCTGCTCATCCTACCAGTGAGTGAGTGGACGAGCTCTGACGTCTCCACGTCATACAGGTTGGCGGCTCGGTCCCAGGAGGCCGTCACCACCTGCTTGCCCCCCACCAGCCAGTCAGCGGCGATAACCACGCCCTGATGGCTGCGCAACGTGGTGGTGGCCACGCGCACCGAGGGGCAGTCGTTGGGACCCTCGGCCTCGCCGTCGGCTTCGTCCTTGTCGGAGAAGTCCACGTCTTCTTCACAGGGCGTCTGCTGCTGTCAGGGGAGGGAGGCAAAGAAGATAAGAAAGGGAGACACAACTATTCCAGCCCATAGATGAATGTAGGTGAACAGTGCTGATCGTTCTCACGCTGATGTCTGCGGCGGGCTGCGGTGTTGGCAGCTGCACCATGTATCTCCAGATGTGAGCCGTCTGATCTCCAGAGGCTTAGAAGCACAGAGAGAAGACAGTGAGAACAAGAACAAAGTGTTATTTTCTTTATCTTCTCATACAACTCTGTCCTTTTCCTTCTCTTGTCCATGTTCAGTGTTGTGCACACAATGACATCACTGCCATTTGTTTAATTATTTAATCTAAAATGTTACATCCACACTCAGAAGCAAAGTGTCAGTTTGTCAGTTTCATCTACATGTTTTTTATTTGAAGGGTACCAACACTTTGAAGGTACTTTTGGTTACGTGTTCTCTCCTGGATCCTTTCCTTGATCCGTTCCTGTGGGTCTTGCAGGTTTGGCACAGCTCATACTTATTATCCTCTATTTGGGTCTACACAGACAGCTGTCCAGGGTAGCATGAGGCTACGGGCGCTACAGTGCATGAATGTGAAACAGCTGCTGCCCTCATGGATGTGGAGTCACAGATTTCATGGCGGCTCACCTGTTAACGCCATCTGTTCAGTTGGGTGGAACTTGATGGAGTTGACTGCAGAGAAAGACACACACACACACACACACACACACACACAGGGTCGACGTTATTACTTATCTCACATTTCACATCCTATGGATTCACTTGACATGAAAACCCCAAATGTGTTTTCTCAGGCTGCCATTTAGCAAAACCACCGCAAATATAAAAGACTTGAATGTGTGTGTGTGCTGCCTTTAATTTAAGTTAAAGTTATAACAGTAAAGATGTTTATTTAGTGTACATTGGTTTGTACTAATGGCGCCCTCTGCTGACAAGGAGGGGTAACGTTCTATGTTTCTCACAGTCAATCCACGTCACCTGAGCAGAGGTCTAATCAGCGAGAACAATGAAAGGCACCTGTGTGAAAGAGTCTCAGTGGAGCTCAGACTCAGAGTCAGAGTCAGACACCGGGAGGAGTTGTGCATGTTGCTAGCTGAACATTAGCTTGATGCGCTTCTTCTGCCTTGGAGACTATTTGTCTGTGAGTAACTGATTGTGTTGTGAGTGTTATATGTTATAGTATGTATGTATGTTTTATGTACTTTTCTTTGTTATGTTACAGTTTTACCATACCAAACTATCTACAAGATTCAAGAAAAGTAAGATTCAAGAAAAGTAAGCCTTGTTTCGATTATTGAGGAGTACCTTTGGTTAGCTTGTTAGCTGGCAGCCTAGCTTTATGAAAGAGAACAACCGCTGCAAGAGCAGTACAGTATGTCAAAATATTAATATAAACCCAAGCGGTGTTGAGGCTTCATGTTTCTTGCATTTGTGCCAGCAGCAGCAGCAGCGTTGTTGTTGTTTGAGCTAAAGAACTTTAGATTCACTCTTCCAAAAGCACAATATGAGTGAACACATGTATTTATATGAATGTGTATTTCTATACCTGATCCTTGATGGCCCAAATACTTGAGAAGACACTTCCCCGTCTCAATGCTCCACAGCATTGCAGTGTGATCTATAGGGAGATGTTATGAAAACATTAAAATCAGAAATCTACATGAATGAGCCTGTTTTCTACTAACAATGACCCCAAATGAACATTTATTGCTTCACTTTACTCATTAGGCGTCTTTAGAATACAAATACTCTGACAGAATGGAGTATAAAGTCAAAAACAACAAGAGTCTGTAGAGTTTAAAGGAATTAAAGTGAGAGTGAACCTGCAGATGCGGTTCCCAGCACCACAGGTTGTGTCCTGGTGACGCTGAGGTCCCAGATGCCGTCCCTGTGGCCAGCATACTCTCTGACCAGCTGACACACCGCTCTGGACGTGGTCGCTTTGAAACTGGACACAATCTGGCAAACACCACAGTCGCATTAACACAGACAGCCTGAGATCCAGGTGATGTACGGCGCCTATCAGGGTTCCTTCACATGCTCCTTCTCTGATCTGCATCATTTTACTTTTGTGTGGATGTGAATGTGAGTTTTGTTTATTGTTTTATCGCCAATTGATGTAAGTTTTGTCAGTTAAGGACTGGAAACATGGGCCTTTCAGGATGAGGACTCTGTTGTGCTGTACTTAAATTTAACTATCAAAACAATTCTAAATTATACATGATCTTATTGAGAAAATATCCCCATTGACCTTTAATCATCTTAAATACAGTGGGAAGCCAGAACGTATCAAGTTAAAGACTTATCCTAATCTCCCCACACTCCACACTGAAAGCGAGTCAAGTCATTTTCCAGAGCCGTGTAGGAACCCTGGTCTGATCAAGGGAGGAAGCAGGGTCAGCAGAACTGAGGATCATTGAGGAGCTGGTCAGCAGGGTCCTTAAAGTAGGCCATGGCTAAGAAGCTTTAGGTTCACGCTGGCATTATTCATATCAGAGCTGGGTTCATGAGTATTTACCACAAAAACTAAACATTCTTAACCTCCTTCTCAGCACCGGGGGACAGGAGCGCGTTCACAGACAGCGCTCGTCTTCGCTGTGCCTCCCATGATCCAAAACGACACTAAAATCTACCGGCAACTACTTTAGAACCCAGATCTGGTATCAAAACAAATGCAGATACATTGAGTATCAGTAGAGGATACTGTAGTTATCAAACAAGGATTACTGTAAAGGCAAAACTGCAAAAAAGAAAAAGAATCTAGAGAGGGGATAAAGAATAATGAGTTATGGTGAGTCTGAAAAAATAAACAATAATTGTTATCAAACTTGTCAACAGCCCATCAGGTCAAGGTGTTTACATTAAAGATGGGGATGATACAAACTGGACTCTTGGTTCGCTTTGGACACAGACCACTAAACAAGTTCCAACTGAAAGGAAGCAGGACAGCATTAAGAACATCAAACAGTACAAACCTCAGTCTGCGTAGACTTGCATTCAACACTTTAACAGACTACATCACACTGTCGGTACGATTGATACCGCTGTATGATGAAGGCTACGACTACAAAGCATGGAGGGAACCGGGGGATTGCTGGTTGTTAGCAAGCGGCGTGGTCGGCAGCTCTGGATTACACTGGACCAAATGAATGAGTTATGATGAGATGAGGATTCACTCATGAATCTGTGTGTCTTTGCTTCTGCGGTGTACGACGTTCTGAGCCGTCTGGGTGAATTTCAATGTTAGCGCCAACTTGTTCGTGTTAACACTGGAACAAGAGGCTACATTTAAAGCTAAAGGCTTACAAAAAAGGCAAACCGCTGCAAAATAAGCTTTAAAGACTGGCCGAGGGGCGAACCTAACGCACCCAGCAGCTAGTGGCCTACAGCGTGTAGGGTTGGTGTGCAGTCTGTCATTGCCACATCAGGATTTTGCTTGTTTTCAATCCGCCATGAAAATGTGCAGGAGTATTAACTTCATAGTAGATGAGTTCTGCTACATGGAGGGAGAAGACTTACAGACTAAAGGCATTCTCTTATTGTTAAGCTTTATGTTGTTTCCTCGCTGAAACCTTCTAGGACCTCAGCGAGTGCCGACTGCACATGGCTCTGAATTTTGAACTGAACATGAAATTAAAACGGGGACATCAAAATGAAAGTGGGGGGGAGATGTGGTTTAACAGATTTTGCACAATGTAATGAAGCACTCAGAACACTGGCAGCTCATCCAGGTGATTTGCTGTGATCACCGGTCAGTGAGGTACAGAAAGATACAAAATCTGATATGGCTCCACTTTTCAACAGACCACACACTGATGGAACAATGTTGATCGAACGCAGCCGACCAATGCCCTTCAGCCTTGATTCTACATTGATCAAGGCACAGAAGAAGCATTTCGGGTGACGGCTGCTCGGTGTTAAAGATGGCTACATGGTGTACCATTATGCAAAGGCTGTCAAATGTAGCTCAATGAAAACCAAATGGGAGCAACTGAAAAAAGTTAGTGAGATAACAAATTAATGTTTTGTTTTTTTTATCTCACACAGAAATGAATATATGAACTCAAAATCCTACATTTGAATGACCAAGTGCCTTGGGGAGGGAGTGTCCACCCCCTGGCTGGGCTGTTCATGCATATTGGCACACAAGGGGGGGGAGAAATCAACAAGTTACCCATGAGTCTCCACCCCACAACTCCCAACTGGTTACGCTGAAGTTTCTGGATCCACCTACTCTGGCATGGCAAGAATTTGAACGTGGCTGAGAGCGAAAAAGGTGAAAAAAAAGAACAGCAATTCTTTTCTTGAACTTTTTCAAAAGACACATTATATGAAAATGGAGAGCAAGAAAACACAGAAGCCTCGGTCAATCAGCAAATGTAAACACACCAAGTCAACCGATCATGCTCTTGATACAACAGACAGCTTTTCACCACAACATGTCTAACAACCATCAGTGTTCTCTAATAATAACTGAGCAACCTTTGCATGTCCGAAGGTGGACCTATAGTTCTTACAGAGTTAAACACTTGTGAGCCTCTTTAAGTCTGTCAGTATAAAGAGCAGCAGGCTGAAGACATGGAGCAGCATGTACCTTGCTTGTAGAGGCCTTGTAGGTCGTCTTTAGTTTTTGGGACAGTTGGCTCGTGCTGTGACTTGCTGTAATATAATGAGACACAGACAAATATTTAAGGTGAGCGTTTACGAGATGCTACTTTCAAATATTCATTCAGGGCGTGAGATGAATGAAACATGACTGCGTCTCACCTTTTGTTTTAAGGGCTCCTTTGGCCAAATCTGCCCCTTCAAAGGTCTGTCCTTCTGCAGCCAAGCGGTCGTTCAGCGTTTCAATTTCTCTGCGCACTGAGAGTCAAACAGGTCGCATGTTGTTAGAGTAAAGGAAGGTGTATTCACTTTCCACAGAAGTTCAATCTCACCTAGTCGCACAATGAGTTTAGCTTAAATGAAAAATAAGATTAGAATTAAAAAAGGCCGTCAAAGATCTGGATGGTAATCTGGACCATTGCTGTTTACTAATGTAAAGACTTTTGGTGCGTGCGGACTCACATTCCAGATTTTCTATGTAGAGGTTCTCAAACTCCCTCTCAATCTGACCGAACAGGTCCAGCAGATTGCTCCTCAGGGACAGCGGCAGTTTGGAGTCCTGCAGAGGAGGGATGACACGCACACACAGGGTTTATTGTTGGGGAGAGGTAGCTTACAGTGGAATACATGTCAGGCATCATCATCATCATCATCATCAGACTGGGTGAGCAACATCAACTAATAAGTATCACAAAGACAAACACTAAACACTACACTAACCAGATACAACAACATTCTGTCATAGAGGCTTGTTACTTCAATGGCTTTCACTTTGCTTTCTTACAATCTTGATCAGACCCATCCTCAACATTGACCCTTATAAATTGCTTCCTCTGATGTGGAACACACACTTTACATGGGAACAGCTCCATCACAAACCCCCACAAGCTAATTGTGCCTTAAAGCAAGAACAACTTGCAACTGCTGTGGCAAAGACAGACTGTGGAAAAAAACCTTTTTAGACTTGTCTGTGCAAACACTGCACTCAGAAACGACACATTGAGGTCACATATTACAATAGTTACAACACAGGCGCTATTAATTTCACGATCATAGATTTGAAGTCAGTGTTTTGTGAAATACTCTGGGCATTACTTACAACATGACACATGTGAATAGCTCTATTAGAGTATTAAAGGAATGAAGTCAGTGGGCAGATTCCTCACTGTGCATATTTCCTCCATGCTGTGCTTTGCTTGTGGCTGTATTTGCTGAAGGACTCGGTGAAGTGAGACGTTATCATTCACAGGCTAATGTTGGGAGCAGAAAGGTTTGCGCTCCAGTGAACACAGGATAACTGCGCTGAGAGGACTGGCAGAGCGGCTTGAGGGCAGAGAACCCGTCTGTAGTATAAAGCCTGCTGACACACGCCACAACGCACTGTATGGAGGAATGCAATAGGTTCACTTTAGAACGTGTGTGAGTGTTTGATCTGAACTCAGGAGGCAACAAATAAGTGCAGTCGAAACATCAAGTCTGTGTGCGGTTTCCTGGAATCAAAAACAGCAGGAAACGACCATAAAGCACAAGGGTTTCTGGGTAGGAGCGATGAGATTGTGTCATCTTGTAGCCGGCAGCTTCGTGTGTTTAGAAATAGGCAGTAGTGAGGGCAAAGTCAGAACAGGATCTCGCGTCGCTCCTTCGTGTGTTTATTAGAAGTGAAAGTAGCAGAAGGAGATCATGGCGACGAAAGCTTGGTCCAACAGAGCAGCGGCAACATGCAACATACTCACTAAGACTCTGTTACTGATGAAGTAACATCAGTACAATCTGGCATGTTGGATGGATCAGCAGCAGGACTTTCATCAAACACCTCCAGAACTGCCCCAACCCCCACACAATACACACTATGAGCTCTAATCCAGTCTTTACTACGCTGGTGCTTTACTCAAACTAACTCTCACAACTATTTGTTGTGTTACACTACTGAAACCTAGACGCCTGAAACTTACCTCCATTCTCATGTAGGACTCCAGATTATCGGAGGACTACAACCAAAAGGACCAAAGCGGGGGGGGAAACAGTCATGAGGAAGGGATTAAAGTGTGTGTGGGTTAGAAAAGGTCCCTGCAATAAAGCGAAACCCAGAACAGGCCTACAGGGTAAAACACATGCCTCCTTTCTCTGGGCCTGTAGAACCCTGTATGATGTTGTTCCACTGCTTCATTTTGCTAATTTGACAGATGATCTGCATACGGAATGATTTTGAATTCATTTATAACAGAGTAATTGATCCAAACATGTAGGATTTACCTTTTCAGTCACGAGTGCGGGGTTGTGAGAGTTTCCATCGCTTGTTCGCTTGCAGGATTATGGACATGAATAATTTGTTGTACCAAAAGACCGGAAGACTGCAACACAGCAGTGCTTTCCATTTATCTCATGTCCGTCATACATTAAAATATTCTGAATGTCACCCAGGGCTCTTTATCAGAAGGTCTATTTATGGATTTTGAATGAATTAGGGAGAATTATGTGAAGTCGAATCAAGATGCAAGGATATCGATCGAACTCACTCGCATTGATCTTGCTGCGAGATGCAAGTGGTTGAAGCTATTGTGGATCCATCTTCTTTACACAGTGCTCTCACTACTACTTAAACCAGCAACAATATAAACTGCTACGCGCCCTCTAAACGGACGTAACCAAATTGGCTTAGGCTTACAAACGGAGTGCTTATTAGTGTGGAGAGCGATAGCAGGGCAGTGGGCTGAGGCTTACAGATTGGGTAATGCTGCAGTTAGAGCTGGGACCAAAGGAGCTGTTAGAAACTGATAATGGGAACAAATGAACTTGTGTTATTGTGAAATGAACTGGCGGTTACCTGTCCCTCCAGCATGTCTCTCTGCAGGCCCGAGCGCTCCTGTTCAGTGCTGTTGGTCCTGCGTATAGACAGGCTGTGGGACTTCCTCTTCTGCTTGGCCTGGCGGGCGGCAGCGCTGCTCCCACTCTCCACCGGCATCCCTCCTTCCAAACCTAATCGAGCCTGGTGTCTGCAAAATCAAAACAAAGGGAGCCAACTGTGAACAAAGGGTGGTCAGATGAAGTCCAGAAGGGAGGTTGGAGCTGTTCACTCATTCAATAAGTACAGTCAACAGAAAACATAAGATGATTGTAGTTGCATTTGGCATTGGTTGCAAGTGCGAATGTGTGAAATTGCCAAAGTGAGTGAGTGTGAGGCAGAGTGTCGCTGAGAAAGAGCATGCAGGCTCAGCAAACCCTCACTGGTTACTGTAACACATTGAAAGATGACTTGGAGAGGAAACGAAAGAGGAACAAACATTTTCTAGTGCTTGCAACAGAGTGTGTGCGACAGGGAGAGAAACATAGGCGACGTATGAATGGATCAGTGCTTAGTCCGGATGAAACGCTTTGCCCCTGTGGGTACACCCGTGTCCAGTAACTGCTTTGTAATACATTTTTAAATCATGAATATGAATATGACAAAGTCCCACAGTACTGTTTTGTTCATTCATAATAATCAATCTTTATAACGGCAATAATGGCTATTGTTACATATGATGGTTATACTGACCACACCTAGTGGTAATAGCACATTAAAACATTTGTATTTAGATATTCCATAAACCCCGTCAGGCTTGAATGTTTATTTATGTATCATCGCTGCTTATAAACAAACGAGTGGTCAGCCGGTGACGCAGGTTCATTTTACACTCTTGTTATTACCTCTTGTTATTTCATGCAAACGGCTGCCAAGCATGAGCTGCACACGAGTGTCGGCATGAAAGTAGTGTTACGCACGTTCATAACACAATAACGACACAGAGTACGGGTGAAGCTGGACAAAGCCCGGCGTGTGTTTGATTTGCCCTTGAACAGACACGAAAAGGTTCCTCCACATCCAAACATGAGTATCAATGGCTGCTAACCTGTTACCAACAAAGACGTTACTGCTGCTGTCACCCGCCCGAGCCTGGTAACAACCGCTATATTCGCCTTGTTTCGCAGGCGGCAGTGACTCGCTCGGTGTGACCTGAGGATGTGAGGGCACCGGGAGACGCTGCGCCGGTTGTAACGTTCTGATGGCAACAACCAGGACTGAGCAGAAAATAAAGGCATGTAAACGTTCCGCCGCTGGAAAGTGAAGGCGGACGCTGTTAGCTCGACCTGCGCGAGCGCTCAGTTAGCTGCCACTACTAAACATGCTAATAGGCTAGCGACGACACAGCTTAGAAACGATGACGTCTAACTTACCAGAAAGTTTAAAATTGTGAGGTTCTATTTCTGGATATAGTGCGAAATATGTCCTTTGCGATCATTTTCTTTAACGCGAGGCAAAGCTGCGCTGATTTAACCGAGGATCCGTGTTGACATTTGACGGGCACCGCTACATGGGATGACACAGCGAAGTCAGTTCCGGCCCCACTGTTTTCATAATAAAAGCCGATTGTCATCAATGTAATGGCAGTTTTCTTCGCAGCGATTATTCAAAGGTATTCAAATAAGTTTCTCTCCTAATAGTCAACTTTACTAGAGTTTTACGTATCACACGCAGCTCTTTGAAAGCAGATCGAGCCGCACGCAAATTAGTGTAATGCAGGTGCTGCCTGATGAATTACACCGATGACGAATGGACGAGTGGCACTTAAGTCATAGAAATGTCAAAACTTTCCATGTTGCACTCGTATTTGAGGATTAGCGATGTATTATTTAAACTTCCAGATAGTATTTGAACAGAAAGTACAGGAATTGCTGTCCTGCAAATGTAATTTAACA
Source organism: Genypterus blacodes (assembly GCF_046128005.1). NCBI lineage: Eukaryota > Metazoa > Chordata > Actinopteri > Ophidiiformes > Ophidiidae > Genypterus > Genypterus blacodes. The sequence goes on along the minus strand of NW_027467127.1, from coordinate 92,841 downwards.
AATAGAATGTTTGTAGCAGATATTTGCATGAGTGTGTACAAATGTATAGTAAAATGTCAGAGAAAAGTCGATGAGGTCAGTTCCGGACAGGGCTAGTTTTTCACAATAAAAGTACTATATGTGCTGGAATGTTGCTTTCTATAACAAAGCAATAAGGCCGAGATGCTTTTAATGTACAAACAAGTCTTACAGAAAGTAAATTTGCCTACTCATTCAAGCTTACTTTAACTTTTACTAAACTTATACTTGTGTTCACTTGTGTCCGGTTACAACCATGTGCCCTTTCAGAATGCTGTTGTATTACATAATGAACATAATGAAGGGTTTTTCTTAAACATGACAAGACCTGACATGGTTGGATTTGTTATATTTATTGTGAATATTTCTGGAGACTGTGGCGGTATAGGAAGCATCATCATCATCACTTCATCATAACTTAACCCGGCGTGACCAATACACATATAAACTGTAAGGCAATTCAATTCACAACTTGATCTATTTGTTGTCATTCAAGATGTAAGTATGACAATGGAAACTGGGGATAACTAACAAAAATAAATCTCACATTAACCATTACACATCTGGTTAATGTGAGAATCTGCCTTTTGTTACAGTTCTACAAATGTCAAAGTTCATCAAGCGTTTGTTCGTGAGCAAAAGCTTCAAAGCGGACAGAACTAAGCATTATAAGAACACATTTAAATGGACTGAATCTGCCACTCAAGGATGACAGCCCCGTGTCACAAAGCAGTTATTTCATTTGTTTGCTTGTGGGCGAGGCAGAGGCTGGTCTGGATGGGCTCAGCCGTACAAGCAGACTGTCATCTCTACAAATTGTCCAGTTCAAACTGTCCAGAAAAGGTTGTTGGTTTTATCTGCGATCGTTGGTGCCGGACTTTCTCTTCCCGGACAAGAGATGTTTGGGCTTGAGGTCGAACACGTGCCTGTCTGCCTCTCCCTTCTTGCCCTGGCGGTTCATACCTTTCTGGGAATTCTTCATCATCCTCTTAGTCTTCTTCGCCATCTGTGAAACAAAGGGAAAAGAAGATGGTGCCTGTAAGTTTCAGGCTCAAATCGGACAAGAATGAAGTCACGTGTGGATTTCTTTCATGTAGTTTTTTTCCTGTTGATGGATCGATGCCACTTCCATACAGCAGCATAATAATGATAAAGACGCTGTGTTACAGACCTTAGGGTCGCGTAGCCCAGACTGGTCTCTTGGTGGCCGTGAAGCGCTCTGGCTGCGGGTTTTGGAGGTCGGGGTGACTGAGACCTCGCGCTTGCGTTTCTTAGTGATGCTGCGGGATCGCCGGGCCTGCTCTGCATAGTGGCTCTGGAAGGGAAGCGGCAAAGACACTCGTGAATTTGGATTTCAAGGAAGTTCTCTCTACATTTACATGCAAACCGTACATGACACTTACACCGTCCTTGTCATTCATATCCAGACCCAGGTCACCCATCTCCTTCTCCAGCTTCTTTCTTTCAACCTGTAAATGTTGAAAATGTACCAGCAGGTCAGACGACAGTCCTCCATTCACAGTACAATAGTTCATAGTTTGTCTATGCCAAAATCGCCCTCTCACCTTGGTGGCGGTCCTGGGCATCCGTGGCCCATGGACGTCTTTATCTTTGGATTTCACCACCATGAGAAACTTCTTCTCGCGGATCTGTTTGGCCATCATGCGGATCTCCTGCATCTCCTCGTCTTCGCTCTCTTCGTCGGATTCGTACTCGCCGGCCCGCTCCTTTAGCTCCTCCTCCTTCTCCAGGTCCTCTAGTTTCTGTGAGATGAAGGAAGATTATCTTTAGAGCCTGAAATCATCGTTTGCTCTGGAAACCTGGCCGAGAACATTTGGTTACCAGACATTTGAATTTTCTTGCAATTCCAATCTAGCAGCAGGGAATCTTGCTCACCTTCATGATATCAGGATCAATGTAATCGGCAATGTTGTGTCCCTCCCAGACCTCGGGGATCTTATCTTGCTTCTCTTCCTCGTTCATCAGATCCCAGTATTCTGAAAAAACAAATGGCGAGAGCATCAGTGCCACACAAGTCGCCGCTTACTTCGGCAGCATGAATGTGGAAATGAAACAGCTGCTCACTCTGTAGATCCAGGATGTAGTCATCTCCCATCTCCATCTCCAGATCTCTCTCCTGAAAATGTGTCAGAATGTCTATCAGGATGTTGCCATGTCACAGTGAGATTCGCCCAAATGCAGGCAAATGAACATTTACATGAATGAAGTCAACAACAGGCATTACCGATTTGCGCTTTGGTGCATCCACTTCCATTGCTCTCTTGCGCTCCATGGCTCCCTCTGGGATGAATGGAGGCCTCGCCTGGGGGAACAAAAGAAACAACATGAAGCGTCTGCTGCAGAGTCAAACGCAGATGCATCTTAGTCAGTGAACGACACAAAATGGAAACGGCAGGATGGGCAGGAGCCTGGGACTGGGAGGATGTGGATTTCTCCTCTTTCAGTGATCAGACTGCAGACTCCCTCACCTTCTCGTCTCTCTTTGCAGGCATGGCCAAGTGCAGCCGGTTGAGAACATCGTGGACCTTCTTGCCCTTCATCTTGGTGTCGACACGGTGGGCAAGGAGGCGGTCACAGGCCTGCAAACACACGGGACCGGTAAGCGAGGTTCTTTGAACTCAATACAATTGAATAATTACTGGACACAAAAAGATGAGAGTGATTTTATGAGTTCACCTCTGTTTTAACTTGCATGACTCCTTCCTCGGTCAGCGTGCTCGTCTCAATGACTGGGATTCCCTCAGCAGTGAGGTCAGCAAAGATTTTCTGAGTACAGGGATGACAGCAGTTAAACACTCAATGACACAAACCACAATCACAACTGTGCACAACCTTTAGTTCTGGCTTCAAGTGTTCATAACTGCAGTATAATTTTAAGATGGCAACAAAGTCAAAGTTTATTGTTACCGATACATGACCTGATTCTCATCTGTCTGTCTTAACAGTGACTTCCTGTGACCCACCTGGTTCTCCTCAGACAGCTCACTGAGCTTCTTCACGTCACTTTTGTTGGACACGATGATCAGAGGCTGCAGGAGAGAGAGAGAAAGAGAGAGAGATGTTTGGTTTTGCTCACAGCTTCCCAATGGCTGCCACAGGTCACCATCACACTGTACACATTACATTGACCTCTGACCTTGTTGGCAAACAGAGGCCGAATGCTGTTGAAGAGCTCCAGCTGTTCCTGCAGGGTGTGACCACACTGCTCTGAGAGGTCCATCACGTAGAGGACGGCTGCGCGAAGGTGAGCCAACGCTGTGATGGCCTGCATTTCAATGGTGTTCCTCTCCTCCAGCGGGTGGTCCAGGATACCAGGTGTGTCCACCACCTACACACACATACACACACACGCACGGTGAGGTGAAAGAGAGAGCAGGGGAAGAAAGCCATGGACTGCAGGTGAGAGCAGCAGTGTGTTACCTGCCAGCGCAGGTATCTGTAGTCCATGTGACCCACAAACAGAGACTTGGTGGTGAAAGCGTACGGCTGGACGTCGACGTCGGCTCGTGTGACCTGAGGAGAGAAGACACAGCAACAATGTCAGAGCTTTGGAATGATTCAACCTCAACGGGTTAACCAACACTAAATGCTTTAACATCTTATTCATCAAGTTGCCAGACAAGCTTCTCCAGACAAAAGAGACGTTTACCTTGTTAATGAAACTGGACTTGCCCACGTTGGGGTAACCACACAGGAGCAGGGTCCTTGTGTTGGGGTCGATGGTCGGCAGACGGGACAGATGTTGACGCACTGTTGAAGTGAGACCACGCGTTCATTACAATCTTTCAATATTCACAGAGGAGGAAATGCTGAGTAAATCACTGTGCAGCTCTCAAACAATGTTTCCTCTACCTTGTTCCAGATACTCCAGGCTGGACTTCTGCCGTTTCAGGATGGTGCACATGCGGCCGAGAGCCGCTCTCTTCAGTTGCTTGCAGCGGTACAGAGAATCTCCGTACTTCATCAGGCGGACGTAATCCTTAGCAACACTGCAACAAACAAAAGAGAAAACGCTTATAGAGGTGGCGTTCACAGATTATTGATCCGGCGAGTACGACAGAGACTCATACTTACTTATCAATCAAATTCTTGGCGATGTTAATCTGCCCCAAAGCCAACTTATAATGGTCTTTATCATAGAGCACGTTCATCAGATCAGCATAGAATGGATGAATATCCTGCAGAAAGCAAAGCACAGACATATTATTACATTTAAATGTGTCATCTTTTATAAGTTAAGGGTAAATGTTCCAAGATTAAGGCATCTGCAGCTGATTTAAATGGCTTTAATTGATCCCTTTCCATAACAAGTTGCCGTTCACAGCAGTAACCAAACATCAGAAATGTTTCTTAACTTACGTCCAGCTTGGGGAAGTCGGTGAGGATCTGTGAGAGCCGGTCATGGTAGTTCTGTTGTGTGAACTTGACCTTGCGCATGTAGAAGTGTCGGATCCGGTGGATCTGGTAATGTTTGTGTACCACGGTGGGCGTCTTCCTTTGGGTTTTAGATAAAGTGATGTCGATGAATTCCTGCGAGAAGGAGAACGGCAGACAAGTTGAGACTTTGTTTTCCAGCGCTTTTCACAGAAACTGACAAGAGAACACTTTTCACCTCATCACTGGATTTACTTTAGTACAATATAATAACAATAATAACAACAACAGCTTCGTGGTGGCCGTTATCCGGATAAGGAGTCGTGTGTTGATGCAGGTGTAAATAAAGTTACAGTGACTGCAGGGAGAAGCTTGGACAACAGAAATGTTCCGTGTCAACAAAACCTCCTGGGTCAAACCTGACACAACCCTGCTTCCCTTCTCCACAAACGTAAACAACTTCTGATCTGACGGCTTTTCTTTTCTTTTCAACCGCCGCATCATCCGCGTCACTTCATCGTGAGAGTAATGTCCAACACCACCGCCTGCTGCTCTGAGGTATAGTTGCTGTTTGTTTGTTTCACAGCCAAACGGTGTTTATACGGACAAACACTGTTGGAGTAAATATGAGTTTTGACATTGACCGGAACTCTTAGACTGACATGCGTCCTAACGGAGCTTTGTAGTCGACTTGTGTGACTTCACTCAGCCTTGTCAGCAGCTATTTACGGAAAAATCAGCTTTAACGTGTTTTTAAATGTGGGGCTTCTCTCCGATTTCCCTTTTTTGACGAATCATGAGTTCACATATGTCACGATTAACACGTGGATGTGTGATCGCGGTGCCTCTGGTGTCCCTTTACGCAGCACAACACGTGTTTTCCTCCCCAGCACGTTCCGCCGTGTTTTCTGTCCAGATCGGCCGCCCAATGCTGAATAACACATCGCGTAAACCAACAAACTCTGTTAACAAACGTCAAAATGAAGTCAAACCTCACCTTGGCGGTGGGAACCACCATAATCTTCTTGAAATTGTAGAGTGCCATTTTGTCGGGACACGTTTCTGCCCACAGACTGCACAGGGAAAGGAACGCTTCGTGTTCCGGAAGAGCCGGAAAAGAAAAACAGTAAAGGGTTTTCTGCGCATCGCCCCCTGTCGTCCGGACATGGACACTGCATAAACAAGTTATTATACCATACTGTATGTCAGATACTGAACCCGTCTGTTTCTACATTTGGCAAGATTTTGTCTTTCTATATAATCGAACCAAAACTTTAACGTAATTAAGTAAGTAATATATTCGTAGTTGTTTTGTATACTTATAGTTAGTTTAATTCCGTATTCCGTCCTGTGCCCTGGTCGTATGCAGACAGAGAGACACCGCAGTCTACCAATAGTGGATTAAAGTCGCAGTAAAACAAGATTTGGCAGGGTGAGAGGTATGCAAATGGGACGCTCCTGAAACACGGGCAATAGAGAAAATAAAGTGTCCAGGGAGTGAGTTGTAAAGGGAGAGGGAGTGAGCTGTAGAGGGAGTGAGCTACAGGGGCTAGATTGGCTATTTGTAAGAATATAAACAATCGATACCTCCTGAGCAAGAAGTCACTTCATCATCATACAGCCTTCCAAGCCTGCCAAGCCTTACATCAGAGAAGACCTCCTCACTGCCTATCCTCTACGTGTGAAGAGGCATGTAAATGTGTTCACCCGTGAGTAGATTCCACATCATTGGCAGAGCTCTAAGCATTATGCAAAAGGTTTTCTCCATGTTACATTTACAGTACATCCCAATTTCGCCTCATCCCTGTGCATGCCTGCTTGTCCTGTTTGAATACACAGATAGATTGAATTTAGAAATAAAATGTATTACAATTAAAAGGGTGATAATTATCTGATTACATTTACATATTATGGCAAAATGAGATGTGTACATTGTGTACATTATGCAATAATAACACTTATTTCATGTATAATTATATGTGTTTTCTGTACTTAACAGCCAATAAGGTTGTGTATAACAAGAATTGTTACTTCTGATCTGATTTCAGGCTTGGATTTATATATGCAACAAATTGAAGGATTTTAACCCATTTTACAAATGGAAATGGGAACACTATCCCCTGAAAAAAACCACATGATGAGGAACATTTAATTATTAAACCAAACAATAATAGAAAATAAGACTAACAAAGGTAAATTTAACTAAGGGCGGATGTTTTGTAGCTAATCTGTGATATAAATATTCTATGTCTATGAGACGCTGGGATGTAAGAAATTGGCCTCTACTGGTGTTTATTAGTGATCTATTTATATTTCCACATTTCAGACCACATGTACTTCTACAGCTTTTTAAAACCTTGCTGTATATTTATACTACTATATGTTTCAATGTAGTATCACAACAGTCATAAGTCAGAACAGCCTACAGAAAGTGTGCTTGAGTAACTCCGGCAGCAAAGAAATCTTTATATTCTTTTTCCCCTCTTCCGGGTTGGAACTCCGCTCCATATTTGTTGTGATCCGCGCAGATGTTGATTTAGCCAATCAGCGTGCGCCGCTGCTTGTTTGGCCCGCCCACTCCAGACGATCACGAGTGGCTCCGCGTGCGCCCTCTGCGAGTTTGGACCAATCGGGACGGCCCGCTGTGAGCTGGGGGGGAGGGGCGAAGAGAGGGGCGGAGACCCGTGGCCTGTGTAACAGCTCTGTGTTCGCTGCTGCACCAGAGATAAGAAAAAATGAAGAGGGCTCACTCCTCAAAACTACCACGGATTGTAAAGTAAAAAAGACATTATATACTGTATATGTGATATAAGAGATCTTTCGAGAATTGAGTCTTATTTCGAGAGAGGAAAAATAAAGATTTTGTTTGAATTATTATGACTTCCCCATAACAGTTGAATTTTTTTCTGAAAACATTACAGCTTTATTTTTCTTGAAATATTGCATCTGTAATCTCAAAATGTATTTTTTATTTCTAACAGTGAAATTCACCATTGTCGAGCTCATCGAAAACACAAAGAGAGAGCAAAAGTCATTCTCTCATCGTTGTTGTCTTGCATTGTGTATTTTGTACAAATAGGGTTGCTTTGATCTGTTCTTCTGAAAAGTTCAAACATGACCCTCGGGCTTCTGTCTGTATTCTAAGATAAGAAGCCATTATGAGTTTCCTCTGCAGGGTGTCGGGGCATGGTAATGAGCTCGGACCTCATGTGGGAGCTCCAAGTACAAACTGCTGCTCGAGGGCAAATACACCTGGGAGGAGACCACAGGACACAGGATACACAGGAGGTATAACACATCCCAGTGGCTCCTCATCACAGAATATTTTCCATCCCTGCCGGCTCTGCTGACACCCTCTCTGCTAAATCACAAGTGTTTAGCCAAAGAAGATCTTGGAGACATACATTCTTAATCGCGTCACTACACCCAATTTGCTTATCAAACACTGGTGGAGCATAAACAAGATCAAATATGCAGTTCCAGTATATTCCAGTGGTTTTCAAAGTTACTCTACATAGCCCCACAGTTGTGTCTGCCCCTTTGAGGTTGCCTCTGGTGATTGACATGACGGTTTAACAATGTGGGCTCAGCGATTTAATGATACAGTTTGAGTCTCCAGTGGTGCCCAGGCTGTATAGGCTGTATGAAAATATAACAATGAACTCTTCATCATAGATGCTTCACACTTTACACCAACTGCCAATAAAGGGATTTAAATTTCAACCACATTCCCGATTACAATCAAAACTTTGGTCACAGCAGCCTGCCTACGATTTGCATTTCAAATGATACACGTGTCATTCGATATTCCGGGCTTTGCTTAATTAATCTATACCTTATAAAGCTCACAAAATTTATATAAAATGTGGATTTATTCAGATTATAGATCATCCCAACAGTAATACGATGTTTTCAACACACACACTGCCATCATTAGTGGCATAGTTTCCATGTTTCATATTCATTTCTGATGCATTTGAATTTGAATTATCTTTATCTCTACTAATTCTCAATTTGGAAGAGAGCGAAGCCGTCATATACAACACCTTTGGCCAACCGTGCGAAACTTTTTCTCGGGTGATTCCTCGCTTTCATTATAGACGATCTTTGTGCTGCACACGAAAGGGAAAGGAAACGGTCATTTCTCCATTCCAAAATCCTCTCACCCTCACCTTAGCATAACGAGAGCTCCATCGATCGGAAGCTTCGAGACGAATGCGAGTTTACCCCCCGCTTTCAGAGTTCCTTGGTAGATTTTTGACACGTTTCTTCCTCGGACGCTGCTGTTGGCCGTGAGGAAATTTGTTACGCGTGAAATTCCAGGCGCCAGATTTATCGAGCCCGACTGCACAAAGTTGATCGGCAAGCTAGCTAGCCAGCCACCTAGCTAACACTTAGCTAGTTCACTCGCTAACTAGCTCGCAGTGCTCGGGGCTGCCCGCTTTCACACACTTTCGGCGTCGGCACGTCGCTACACCGCATCTGGGTATTTTCCGTCAAACCCGAGGACTTATTTGCGACTCGTTTCAGCGCGCTAAGCCGGATGTTAGTAGCTAGCGTGCTCGATATAGCCTGCTAGCTAATACCCTGCGTATTTAGCCTGGAAGCCAGTTTGAAGGCCTCAGTCCAGCGCCGCCATCAGCCGCCGTCACCACCTCAGTCTTTGCATTGCCGCGCAGTGAAAGTTGACAGGTGAGTAAGAAACTGTTTCAAACTTGTGTGGAAACGAGCTTTAGTGCGCAGATACTGTCGCGTCTCTGCTCTGTGTTGTGTGTGTGGGGTGTGTAGCCCGCTCGCTAAGTGTTAGCTTGAGTCCAAACGATGGGGGGGTTGGGGAATCCGCGAAATCACGCCGGAGGTCGCCATCTTTCATGGGATGCTGCTGCAAGCCAGCTGACCACACTTGGCTGCTTCTTTTCCTGAACTTCACGTCTCAAAGCTCGTATTAACACATGCGGTGACAGTTGTGCGGTTGTTTGTCAGTCCTCCGTCTGCTGCTCCAACCCTCGCCTCCGGTGCGCCGGTGTAGGGCTCGCAGTTGGCGGCTGTGTGGCTTTGGCATGTGAGCTGCGGTCTTTCTCGGCTGTGTCAGCTACTAAGTACGCCTGCATTGCGTATTTGCTACTAGTTGCACTCTTTGGTGAGTGAAGTTAAGCCAAACAGACGCGTGTGGAGTGTGTGACAGACTGTCTGGATGAGGATGAACAGTGGTGCAGCGCGCCGGGAACATGCAGACTCCTGGGTTGACGTTTCCCCCCCTCCCACAGCTGACTGTCAATTTCTGTTTGTGTAGTTTTTTTCTCCATGCAGAATTTTAGTTTCCCAGCAGTTCCGCTGCTTTAAATTCAACCCACTTATCAATTATCATAACCACAGTTGTTTTGGAAGTGTTGATCAAACTCTGTCTGGTTTAATTTGGGATTTAGGATCTTAATCAGGCTTTTAAACATGTTGGCATCTCGGTCCTGTTTGAACTGTCCAGTGGTTCTTCACCCTGGAGCCTGTCACACCTGTTACCTGCACAGGTGCAAATCCATCTACTCTTGATCTCCCTGAGATGTCGCTGCTCTGATGTCGGTCAACATCAACAGATGCGTGCTGGTCTCTGTCTTCAGCAGGGCCCAGAGACTTGGTGATGTACTGACTGACTCTAGCCTTTCATCACTACAAATGACATGTGGGTTGAGCAGAGGTGCCATGTTGTGGAGACTGGACATGGACATTTGCAGCTAATCTCAGAAAAACACTAGGAGGTTGTTCTAACTGTGAACAACAATGGCGTCTCAGAACTGGATCGCAGCTGACCAAAGGATCTCATTTTGCATACATTTCATCCATCAAGCAGTTTTTCTTTTAATGGAATTTCTCTTTAATTATCAACTCTGTTCAAACAGACGACAGAGTGCTGCTGTGTTTGCTGCACACTGATTGCAGTTTAGTTTGTTTAATGAAGGTTTATCTGTGTCGGTCAGATTAGTTCCCTTTGCCACTGTCTTGAACCAATGTTGAGCTGGGAGCTTCCTCCCAATGGACATGACAACCAGGTCATGAGGAGAGGAGAGGAGAGCATGCACAGGGCCGGGCTGGTACGGCTCCTACGCTGAGGGTAGGATTCACCAGCAGTGACAAAGCTCCATGATTTAGCTGTGTGCAGCAGAGAGAGAGAGATGTAATATGCAGCGATGTGGCAGCACCAGAATTGACAACCACTGGACTAACCACAGCAGCTTTTGGTGTAGGCTTGGCATTTAGACCGGTCTAGACAGAAACAAATCAAAGAAGAGCTTTTTTCTTTCACAAATGGAAAATGTTTCACAAATCTGAAACGGCGTTTACAACAGAGCTATTAATGTAAATGGTTCATGTGTCACTCAGAACCCCAGTTGGCCACTTAATGCAATTTAACTTTGTCCAATACAGCTTAAAACCAAATCTGCTTGATTTCAGTTCTTACCAAAGAACACACGTTTCTCATACAGTTTCAGCCCACACAAGTGTATTTGACGCATCAGACCACAATGTTTTGGTTTAGTTCTGAGTAGCTGCGGTTGACACAGGAAATAGTAAAATCCCCTGTTCCCTTTTCTTTCTTTTTTTTTCAAACCTACAAAATCTCTCAGAATCTTATACCAAGTATTGATTTGATTTGAGGGAGCAGAAGAGTATCAACATTATATGACTGTCCTCCTTTGATTAGGAGGAGTGGAAACAAGCGAGGTGAACTTCGAGCAGAGTGGAGCAAAGTGTGTTTGGTCCAGGCCTTGTCTAGACATTATGATTGACTCATTGCGATTGTTGAGGACATGACAGTGCTGTCACACCGGTCAGCCCTTTCTTAGGGACATATCAGGTCAGGCTCTCTGTGCTCCTGTGATTGTTACCGCCTACGCTTCAGTATATACATACTGAGGCGGGCTTGTGTATTATACCGTCATTGTTCCACATCTGTAATTGTACTAAGCACCGCATCGTAGGTTATGGGTGTGTGGATCCGTGCCCATGATCCCGTTGACACAGAGACGCCCTCACATTGTAGTAGGCAGGTAATGAACTGCTGCCGTCGCCTCTAAGCCCCGCAAAGGTCGTCGTTTCATTGAGTTATGAAATGGGCTCGTGAGGTAATTACACAGATTATACATCACAACAGTAATGTGTGTGGTTTTCAGTACACACACACTCCTAATGTTAGTCATAGAGATGTGTATAATGCACAGATCGTCGACGCCAGGCTTCATTACAACACGGGGCAGTTACCACATAGCTCTATTTATTTAACATCACTTCTCCGTGCTATTATAGATGTCACAGTGTGTGTGTGTGTGTGGAGCTCTTGATTCTGTGTAAAAATAGAGGGAAGTTATATTTACACTCGAGTTGGAAAACAAGTCTCAAGCCTCTTGTTAAAAGCATTTGTCACTTTGGAGCCGTTTTGATTGGTGACTGTATTTGATCGTCTGTGTTTACCACTGTTCATCACACACACACACACACACACACACACACACACACACACACACACACACACACACACACACACACACACACACACTCGGCCTATTGGAATGAGTATGTGGATCAAAGGTCAGATCAGCTTTACAGCCATACCATTCTTTTTCTGCATTGTATGCAAACACAGCTCGGGCACGTGTCAAAGACAGGCACCCCATTGTTGGCTGCTTTATCACTTTACAAAGGACTTCCAACACAGCGAGGGCAGGGGGGGTGGGGGTCCTGTCTTTTTTCATTCAGTACATCCACATGCACTTAAAACTTTTATTATTCTGTATTTACATGCATTAAAAACTGTTTTCCTTCATTCAAACATGCAGGAACCTAAACGTCATTAGATCGATCCAGAGATGCTTCTTATAAGTAACAGGCCGAGCTGATGCCGTTGAAAATCAATTAATTCAGGCATGTAAAGGTCTTAATCATGACATCATGGATGGGACTGCATGTGAGCAGAGTGCTGATTTAGAAATGAACTTGGATTCCAAATTGTAACACTGTGATATTTTCTTGTCTAACCAATAGAATAACAAGCATCCAGGCAAAATACACTCTCTGGACACAATTCCAACTTTTGTGTCCTCCCTTTCTCAGCTGGTGGCAACGACTCTCGATCACACGTTTTAGTTAATGGGGTCTCTGTAGAGCCGGATGAGATGAAAATACTCGGTGCTTTGACGCTCCAGGCGAAGGTTTGAGAACAATTATCTTCAGCCGTATCATTTTCATTGAGTTGGTTTGTGTTTTTTGCCGCTGATTATAGGATGTAGTCGTGTTTAGCCAGACGAGCAGCAGTCTGTAGTCTTGGCAATATGTCAGCTCAACATTTTGCTTGAGTCAAGTGTCTCAACAAACTGTAACAGATCGCCGTGAAATGGATTCAAACGTTCACCATCCTCTGAAAATGAATCCTCTGTTATTCCACTAACTACCAGCATTTCAAACCTATGCTTTAGTTTGTCTCCTCTGCAACTTACTGTACTTTGATCTTAATGTTTAAACAACAAACTACATTTACAATCTTGGCACACAAATGTTTGGCTTCAGCTCAGGAACAGCTGAGGCTGAGTAGAGCTCAGGCTGACAAAGTCCATCTCAGAGTAAGGAAAGTTCAGTCAAGTGTTTATTATCATTGCTAATTGATTGATTGAAGACATAAGGCCACAAGAGTTAATAGATGTGATCTGTAAAAATATTCTTTTGGCGTTGAAAATGGAGAAACGGAAAAGATCAACAAAACTCAACATACTGCAAATCCCCCAAGATGTCGACTTTTCACACCACTTTTCTTTTCAAAGTAAAGGTCAGACTGCAATCGAACATTTATCCATCGATCCATTAGCTTGTGTGCGGTTAAGAGATTGTCAGGAGAAGTTGACGGCAGATTTTTCACATTTAAACATCTTGCCATAATGGATGTGTGCTCGCCTGGGAACGGCTACACCGCAGCTCCGTCTGACACCGGCCATAAATTGAGCCCGGTTCAATCAAAGTTATTACCTGACAAACGCCAGTACCGTTTGCTCTCGCTGTGAACATGGCAGCCAACTTCCTGCGACAGTCACAACTCTTTAGCACTTGGAGATTAATAACAAACTTCATGTATTGTATGAAAAAGTGGGGAAGTTTTAAAAGTTTCCGTTCCTCGCCTGACCAGTCCTAGAGTTATTGTCGGACATTCCCCTCTGCTCTCTCCCAGCTTCCAGGTGTTGCAACAACGGGCAGGAGTTTGCAGCGATGTGACGAGTGTCTGTTTTTGATTCTAACTTGTTTGTCTCCTCTCGCCCCCCTGTAGCTTACTTGGTGACACAAAGACTTCTCCCTGAGGAGCCAAGAAGCAGACGGCTCATGACTTCTGACCAGGACACGAAAGTTGTAGCTGAACCACAGGTGCAGCAAGTACAAGAGGCAAAAGAGAACTCTCATTTGGTAGGTGTACACACTCTGACATACACACTGTTTAGGTGTTGTAATATTTTTGACTTGTAGCAGAAAGTGTCTTTTACAGAGCTCTTAGTATTTTGTGAGGTTAGTTGTCGACACGTTTCCCTCGCTCGCTGCTCTTTTGTGTTTTTGTTTTGCAAAAATCCAGCAGTGAAATGGGGCCGAACCACGTTTTGCGTTTTTTATCGGCGGCAGGACCGATTTTTTTGTTTTTCAGAAATAGACCAACAGGCGATGTCTGTTCCCGTCCAAAGATGCCGGCGGTGTCGGCCACTGCACCGGCCCCAGCCCGCTTTTCACTGGAGTTGATTTCCCACACTGATTATGCATAATGGAAAAAGTGCTGGGTAAAAAAAATCACCGCCGGAAGAGGCAGAGAAAGAGGCAACACTTGTAACTAAATAACCATGACCTGTTTTTATTTTCCTCTGCCTGTGTTAAACTCCATTGATCATAGGTGTTGTTGTTCCGTCAAGGCCAGGATTAGGAAGCGGCGAGCTGGGATGCGACACGAGTGGAGGATCGATCCGATGCTCTCATGGCACGGGACATCGTGTTGTTACGCGCTCGCCACTAAACACACTGAGGCTTAAAGTGAAGCTTTGCATATCGAGAGCTGAAGTGGAGAAACATGTGTGTGTGCGATTGTGTGTCTGTGGTCATTACAATCAGTGGCCTATGCCGGTGTTTTTTCTAGAGGGTATTGTCGGTGTGTTCCTGTCTGTCTTGTGTGTTCCTGTCTGTCTGTACATCAGCAGTGGAAGGGGACTGTCCTCGGCTTGGTCCTCCTTGGAGATGATCATTAAGGCGTTAAGGTGATGTCGGGTGTGTTGTATTCGTAGACGCACACCTACAAAATTTGGAGGAAGCGTCTGAAGTCGGCATTGTGTTCACTTGCAACGACAGGTTAACTGGAGAAACCCAACAATAGCACATTGTCACCATGTGTGTAAGATGACCTGTTCTGTTGCTCTTTTGTGCGAGGGTACAGTGTGAAACATTCCTGGAAGAGATGAAAGCCGCACTGTGAATGATCATTTTGTAGCGGCCGGTGAGGTCTGCCAGAGGCTACAGCAGGCAAATTACATCAGGAGAACGCGTGAAGAAGCAGAAGTCCTTAGTAACAAATGGTAGCAGACGGTTAAAAGGTTTAATCCAAACTAACGAGCAGCCCGACTCCTTTCTACCTGGAGGCGAGTGTGAACCAATGCTCCGACGACCAGCGCCTTATGGGAAAACTCTCCTCTGTTGATTTGCACAATCGGTCTGACTGATGGCTCTGCTAAGGCGCTGCAGAGCTTTGATTGATGGTAGCACATGTGACGCTTTAAGGTTATACGCGGTCAACGGGACAGGACGGGATATTAATACCAGCCAGCAGACAAATACCGCTGGATTTGGGCTGGCGTGAGTTAGCTTGTGACATTTCGCTCCTATTGGCCATTTTTTCTTGTCGTATTCAAAGAAGAGACTTGGATGGCTAAAAAACAAATAAGTACCATTACCTGGGTTTTGAAGTTCTGTGCTACTTTGAGCTGCAGTTTTGCTTTTGGGAGGTTTTTTATTTTTGAACATTTGCTCAATCTCAATAATGATAATCTGTCTATTGTGCTTCCATGCTTAGATCGTTGTTCCCCGGCTGCTTACTCGCAGGAAGCATGGATCGCTTTGGTTTGGTGGAAAACCTCTCTGGGCCTAAAAGTCATTTGAAGTTTGCTCAGCAGCTCTGTAGTCGTGATCTTCGTGTTTCCTGCAGTGTGAAGGAGCAAGGCGGCCGCTCGGATGAAGAGGAAATGCAGGATTGAGTTTGGGAACGAGCGAGCGAGCCCGTGTCACAATGAAACCGGCCCAGGGGTGTGACCTCATGTTCCCCGTGTGGCTTTTCAGTCAGCGTCTCGGAATAGGAAAGAATGTGGAAATAAGGAAATTGTAAGAACTAAGTAGATGCTATTGATACTTATTTCCCCGAGAGCTCCAAAATGAGGAAATGGAAAGAACCTTGCAGTCTTTTTCCACCGTCCCTCCACGTGCTCCAGATTGGAAAGTAGATTGACAATGGAACAGGAAGGCAACGAATGCTTAGAGCATTTACAAACCAAGGTTAGAGGTGGGAAATGTCACAACGAGAGAGAGAGAGAGAGAGAGAGAGTGTGAGAGTCAGTTGTGCAGAAAATCTGTCTAGAAAATGGAAAATGACTTAAACTTGGATCCTTGTCTTGTAGGGGAACGTTTCTGTATCGGCTAAATCTGGGTGAAGGATTTCCAGAATGACCTTAAGCTTTTTGTGACCGCCACCATGTGTAATGGGTTAACATAAACATCATGGTGTTCAACTTAAAACCTAGATTTCACCATATCAGTATTTGTGCCCAAGTGTGTGTGAGCTCATACCTAAACCAACCCCCCACTCACGGGTCAGGTCGGTGTTTTCATGTACGGAGCGGTTCAAGGTTTGGACAAATTCTGTGTGCTGCTGGAGTTTCCTGTCCAGGAAGAAGTAATGTGTTTATAACGACTGAAGGTCTCTGTGAATATATAACCATTGGACTGCTTGAGAAGTTTGACATTTTGTGTTTAAAGCATCCACAAAATATAGTTTAGTTATTTGTGCTGAGACTGTGGTGTCCTGCTCGGATATGGATGAAGGAGTTTACGGCCGGTCCGATCAGATTGACTCCTGAATGCTCAGCACTTGTCTGGCCTGCTGCTTCCTCTCGCTGTCAGGGAAAGAAAATGACACACAGGTCTGCGGACGGACCAATCAGTCCTAATTCAGCTGTTTTTCTGTTTTCTCCCCTGTGGGATTTTACTAGGTCTGTTATATCCGTCTTTCAGTGTTCCAAACCTGCCTTCATCAGACAGGGCAGAGCAATAAACCCATGCAATGGCTGCTGCTCTCCACTGACACTGACAATAACTCCTCTCTGTCCACACTTGTTGATGAATCACGTCCTCCTGTCTCCTCCCACAATGCACCCTGAACCAGAGAAGCAGTGGATGTTTTTCCTCCTCTGAAGGAAAGGAAGTTCTTAAAATTTTGAAAGGTCATGCAGACCTGGAACACACACACACACACACACACACACACACACACACACACACACACACAGACAGCAGGTGATGTCAGCAGCTGTTTCTATGGCAGCCATGTCAAACGCTAGTGGGAGGGTTTTGCATCGGCGCAGAGCTGGATTATTGGGACGGACGGCGTTGGCGTGTGTCCGTCTGGCCAGACGCATTCAGACTGATCTTGTAGTGCAGCGTTTGTGAAATGCGACCCAGGAACGCTGCCTCCTGCTGCTCGTCGTGTATTGCGTCAGCCTCCTCCCTCTCTGTCCGCACTTCTCCACTCTCTCAATCTCTCACCCTTTGTTTTCCTGACTGACTCTCACTGTTTGGCTTCATGTTCTGCTTCTTAAATGACAAATCTGCAGGCCAATACAAAAGCCTCGATTAGAAAGATTAGAGTTTTCCTCTGGAACTGGACTAATCCATAGAATAATCTATTCATCTGGGCACGGTATAGCTGCCTTTAATTTGAGTGATGCTTCATTGTCTAGTTAGCACGTGGATTAGTGGAACAGGCTCAGGGGCACAATTAAACACACTCTCAACGGCATCAGCACTTTGCCGGAGAATGACTCAGTACAAAAGCGACACATCACAAGCAGGCAGGACTTGCACAGAGGCGAGACAGCCAATCAGCTTCCGCAACGTCAGCCTCCCTCACCGGGGCAGAGGAGCGTCAGTGCTGTCATTAGATTTGTTGACTCCACGTCGAGCCAGCCGCTCAGCTCTCAGGAGCCAGACGGAGCGCGGCGGCGGCTGAGATGAGCCGGGAGCAACGATGATTTGTAGTTTTGTGGCAGCGGAGGCTTCACTTGATGGAGGCCAGATTATGGCATAATGCATACAATGTTGGTCAGGAGTCTGAGTGGAGATGCTTTCATGTGTGTGTGTGCTTATCCTGGCTTGGATACACTGGGGCCTTCAACCACCGCCCACAGGGAGCACCAGGCCTGCTATGTCTCAGGATACTTTGGCTCTCACCACGGCTTTAGGTTTCAGCCTGTTCGCCTGTGAGACATGCATGTTGAACGGCTGCTTTGATGCTGTGAGTATGGCCGCGGGTCAGGTGGCTTTATTGGCCCGGCCCCTGTCGCATCGTGCTGCTGTCAAATGTTGTTCCAAATAGCTCCTGTCAGATGATGTTGGGCTGAGGAGTGCTGCTGCTGGACATGATGGATGTGGTGGTGAATTTTTATTGTGCCTGCTCAGAAAGTCATAGAATCAAATGTATTGGTTTGTAATAAAGGTAATATTGATCATTAGTCAGGGTAATCTACATTGGTCATGAAAAAATGTCTATTTTCTACATTATTAAAGCTTATTTCCTGATTTTTATTATTATTTTGAGCAGGCAGTAACTGTGTGTGTGTGTGTGTGTGTGTGTGTGTGTGTGTGTGTGTGTGTGTGTGTGTGTGTGTGTGTGTGTGTGTGTGTGTGTGTGTGTGTGTGTGTGTGTGTGTGTGTGTGTGTGTGTGTCCATGTGGTCCCTCCTCACTGCACTGCATGTGGCACTGTTTCCCTCTGACAGCCTTGTTGGTTGGTTGAGTGCACTCAGGCATCACTTCTGCTTTTTCTCCATAATGCTGAAGCAGAAGTTGATCCAAGTCTCATTCTGCGGTGCCACTCACTAACTTCTATGTTTCACTTAATGACCTGGCTGCAGGAGCTTTGGTTGTGGAGGATGGCAGTCCATGTTTTCAGTTCAAACAGTCTGAGCATAGCAGCAAAACCTCCAGGAGTATTTACTGTATGTACGTTCAGTCAGCAGCGCTCTGTTCTAAAATGCAACCACGGCTGATGTATAGTACAATCAGTTTTGCCCCTCTTGTGCTCATCATTTGTTAGGGACGTCTCTTTTAGCAGAGTTCTATAACAGTAACACAGAGTCCTGAAGCTCAGGACCTTGAATGATTTAGAACGTGCAGGTATTTAAAGCCACGCTATGCTTCATCTGAACCTGCGTCCGCGCGTGCTTGCGTGCGACAATGGATGTGTGGATGTAAAGGCACAAGCATTTGCTTAAGTAGAGGGAGGGTTGTTTACCGGAATTCTGTGTTTTGTATTGTTGTGTATTTTTATATCTCCTGATTATAAACGGATGCACATTTCCACTTACATTTCTTGTTCCATTGTGAGTGACACTCGTCTTAACACTGTAATACTGACGTGATTATCTACTGCAGTGCTAGTCTGTTAACATAAAGAAAGTGTAGCTGATCGGTGTCATTTAATCTAAAGTTAAATTGAGTCAGTGTAATGATGACTGGAGACAAACTCACATCTCTGACTGAACCTTTTTGTACTTTGTGTTTCTTACAGGAATCCGTCAAGGTTTCAGACCTCAACCCCAATGCGAAAGCATGGGCCAACCACATGTTTAGCCTGGACCCTAATGGGAGCACCGAAACGCCTGCTGCCCTGCAGCCATGGAAGGAAGGCTGCGATAGTTCAGCTGACCCCGGCCCAGAAGGTCAGCCATCCTGACCCAATTAGACCGAGCCCTTCTCTTACCTGGCAGCCTGTCACAGTCGTCCCTCATCATAAGGAGACTGCTCTTTAATCATTCATACTCAATTTAGTACGAACTATGAATATTCCACTCAGTCTCTGTTCCCACAACACAAATGACTGTAATCACTCATTTTAATGTGCTCAAGACCCAGCTGAGTGTAGTCATCGCCCGGGCAACAAGGATATGGTGGTGAAATTGAAATTATTGATTACTCTTCATTTGCCTTGGATTGAAGAACTTGCCGATTCTAACTCCTGTTTCTCTGAGTACATGTATGGTAAATGTAACGCTGGTGATAATTGCTAGCTGTATTAAACTTGACCATCAGGGGCCTGCAGGTGAAGGCTTTACCACCTGCATGTAGTGGCGTTAGACAACCTACGTCAAACGTGTAGGGGTTTGTACTTATTTGGATTCGTGGATCTACTTCAAATCTTAAAGATGTGGTTACCTTAGTAACAACACCTGATACACACACACACACACTGAAACACTGATACACTGAAAACATTGAAAACAACTAGTGTGTCCAAAATGTCCTGTCCTTTACCTTTTCATGCCTTCTAATCGTTGGATCTCCCGCTGTTTGCCGCAGGCTATGAAGCCAGTGAGGACAAGGCCTACAAGGAGCCTCTACTAACCAACGCCGATGAGCCTCCGCCCGTACCAGTGATGCTGGCTGAGCCGGCCTCCGTGGCCCCTGCGGCCACAGTCACCCTGGAGTGCGCTGACCCTTCCTACACAGAATACCCTGAGCCTGGACAGGATGCACCACACACAGGTGAGCAGATTAGTGTTTGGTGGGTTGTCAGAGGAGGATTAACCATGAGTCTAGACAGAGGGGAGACAGGTGCAGCAAATGAATTCTCCACTGGTAAACGTATAGTGCAGCCAGATTTAAAAAGAGATCAATTTGACCGTGGAAGTCCTCGCTAAGGCAGATTGAATCCACTCTCATTGGTTTAGTGAATGCTCACTGTAACAGTTACAGGCTGTTGTCTGTGCTGTTCGGCGATGCTAGCAATGTTGTGTCTTTGTGTCTATGGTTGACGTGTAAATCTCAGTCATTGCAAAGTAAAGTGCATCATGTTGAGAGCTGCACTCAGACTTAAGTGGCATCATTCGTTGTCTGGAGGCACACAGCGACTTCTAAAGAGTGATTTGATTTTAGACTTTTTTTAATCATAGCATTAAAGTTTCATTGACCCCTGCAATTTATTCTCTTAAGTAACCTCTACCTTTCATACCAAAGGACTAAATATTGGTCTGATGTCCAGTCCTTTGACTCTAAACTACCAAAGCAACTATAGTATCAAGGAATCTGTTGACTTCAGCCGCTGCGCCGCTGCAGATAACCCTGTGTTTTCATTCTCACGTGGAGAAAAACCCACATTTCCAATTCCCAGCCTGAGCCTGTTGTGTTGAGAAGAACCATTGAGATTAAAATATAAACACATCTATCAACCTCAAAAGGTCACAGGATAAGTAGATGTATTAATGAAAGATGATTGACAGGGGAATTGCACCACCTGAGACTCTGTGAGACTTCTGAGATGCAGGACTGCAGCTGAAGTTCTAAGACTATTTTTCTTCTTCAGTGTCAACTGTCAGTGACACCCAGCCTGAGAACCCCCAGGAGGGCCTGAGGGAGCATCTGAAGAAAACCCTGGAGTTCTGTCTTTCCCGGTGAGTGTGGCCTGATTGTGTGTGTGTGTGTGTGTGTGTGTGTGTGTGTGTGTGTGTGTGTGTGTGTGTGTGTGTGTGTGTGTGTGTGTGTGTGTGTGTGTGTGTGTGTGTGTGTGTGTGTGTGTGTGTGTGTGTGTGTGTGTGTGTGTGTGTGTGTGTGTGTGTGGATACCTCCATCTATCAGCTGTTTCACTTAAGTGTAAACTACAGCTAGAAGATTGTCTGCCATTTAAGAGCTCCTTCAGAGGCCAGGGGACAAGTGGCTCATGGCTCAGCTGAATCCCTTCTCCTGCGTTGCCTGCGTGTCCTCGCTGTGCTCAGCAGTCGTGTCATGAAACTGTATCGAGCAGATCAGGCTGAGGGTCGCACAAAGGCAGTTAGCCTATTTTCTTCTCGATGGCAGTGAGAGTAACAAGTTACAATTTGTGAATAATTGAAAACAAATAAATTCTGTCAAGTGACGAGTAAACTTCACAATGTTGAGATGTAAAGTTCTACCACCTTCTTTGTGTCTTCATTTTCAGTTTTGGTTTATCTGCAGTGATTCCTGTCAGCGAGCGAACCCTCTGAAAGATTTTCATTTAGGCAAATAGGGTGAAACTTTGGCTGCTCTGTTACAGGGACAGGCCGCTCGTGGTTGCGGTTTCATTGTTGCTGAGATGTTGTGTGTATCTGATGGACGTCTCGCTCTGGGTTACATGTTCATCATTCATGGATAATATAATTAGATAAATACGAGTACATGTCAAATTGGTAAGACAACTGAAACAATATCAACCAGTATTATTTTCTTAGAGTTGTGACAAACAAACCCGGATCGACCCGGATCTTTTACACTTCAGCAGCACCGTACAGAAATGGGCCGTAGGACCGCTGCTTACTACTGATCAAAAATCAAGGAGTACAATGAAGTGTGTGGTTTTCCACCCCTCTCCCTCTCTGTGGGCGTCAGGCGTGGTCTGAATCAAAGCCTTAGTTCATACTGTTAAAGCCTCTGTGCTGGAGGTGGCAGTTAAGCTGCTGATTTGGAGGAACCAGGGCCCTTACAGAACCCACGTCTCTCCATTTTCTGTCCTCCATGGACTTAAAGGCACCATCAATACATAAATGTGCAATACATTCAAGGAAAATCATGAAAGGCACACTTGAGAAACCCTCAATAACACCATAACGTGGACATTTTACAGCAGAACTAGTTTGTTGAAGAGGAAACACATTGTCATGTGAGCAACACCCCGGATGATTCTCCAATGTCTCCTTCTTCACTGTCTTGTCTTGTGTTCCTCAGGGAGAACCTGGTCAGTGACATGTACCTAAGCTCTCAGATGGACAGTGACCAATACGTGCCAATCGTGACTGTGGCCAACCTGGACCACGTCAAGAAGCTCAGCACAGACGTGGAGCTGATTGTGGATATTTTACGATGTGAGTGACGCGTCGGAAACTTGTTTGCTTACGAGTCGATACCTAATGCCAACCAAGCCAAGACGCATTTATATGATGATTGTTTACTCATTAACAAAGTCAGATATCAAACCAGCTGTATAAAATGTGTATCTGCATGTAGCTGGAGTTGATTTCCCAGAGAGGCTGTTAGAGTGGATCCAGCAGAAACCCGTCTGCCTGTGCGTTTGATTTACATTCACATTTCATTTACGACCAAGCCCAAATAAATCTGGATGCGTGCAAAACCAAGATACTGTGAAAAAAATGAATTTTAAGTGGACAGCAACTTTTCACATTTATTAAGAATTATGTTCGGGTGTTTAAAGGCTTTTATTCAGATTAAGGGTTTTATCTTAAAGTGCCAGTTAATGAGTTTTGTCTAATTCAGGGTGAATAATTAAATGGATTCCTCTTCCAGGGGAACTGGGGAACCCGCATGTTTACTGTGTTACAGCCAGGGTCGCATTCCAGTCCAAATCTTTATTCATTGTTGATTTAGCTAAGTCAATCAATCCCTAATCTGTTTTTTTTTTCCAGCTCTTCCATTAGTCCAGGTGGATGAGAAGGGGGAGAAGGTGCGACCCAATCAGAACCGCTGCATCGTGATCCTCAGAGAGGTTCCTGAGAGCACGCCCATAGAGGTCAGTAGGCTTTCACTTTGGTTGTGCTTTTGCTGCTGCCTTAACAAAAAGCCTTGTTGCAATATTTTCATCTCCTTGTCTTTGTCTTGAAGGAGGTTGAAGCTCTTTTTAAAGGGGACAACTTACCCAAGTTTATCAACTGTGAATTTGCCTACAACGACAACTGGTTCATCACCTTTGAATCAGAAGCGGATGCACAGCAGGTAATTGTGCTCCAGTGTTTTCTTCTGTATTTCCACCATTACTTACGCTGCTGTTGCACTCTCGATTTTAGCAATATTAAAGTTTTAGCTTCATCTAGTGCTTGTAAGAGTCTTCACTCAGTCTCTGTTTCTTAAAATATTAAATATATTAAAATTGAACTTCTGTGCTCATCAAGGCATATCAGTATCTCCGTGAGGAGGTGAAGACCTTCCAAGGAAAGGCAATTAAGGTATGTTGTATGTTGTCATATACTCTTATTTATTTTTAACTCAATTTGAAATCTGTCATTTTATAATCTAACTGTGCAATTCTGCATTTTTGTCAGTAAAGAACAATGCCAGCGTATCCTCTTCTCATACATAATTGAGCTGTGCCACAGACAAACAGGTTGAGGCGTTCAGCTCAAAGCGCTCCCTCATCTTCACTTAAGAGATCCATTTAAAGGGAGCGTGATATCACTGTAGTACTTCCACTCTATGAAAACCCCCATTAACACCACTTAAGGAAAGAACATCTTTTGCAGAGCTCCTATTTCAATTCTTTCCATGTCCACCTTTCTCTTTTTGTATGCCACAACGCTTTACAGCACACAAGCATGCACATTTAAATGCTCCAAGCAATAAGCTTCTTAATGTAGATGTTATACTTTCTGAAGTGCTCTTGTTCCTGCTGTCTGGTCACAGGAACGGAGCGGTGCGACTGCTCTACGGCACTCTGGCCATTTGTCTGACTGAATAAATTATATTGCAGAGCACAAAACCAACCCCCATCTTCAATTATGCTCTTGTCATGCGCTTACTTACAAATGTATTTATATTTGCTTTAATTCAGGATTGACGCATTAATAAGCAGCATATTTACAAGCACTAAGCAGTAAATACATGTACACAAATATAGTGGGCGAGTGTGTGGTGATCTTAAATGAATGTCTGTGTTGGCAACTGTCTCCTCACCCTGTTGTGTTTCTTCCTACCAGGCGAGGATAAAGGCGAAGGCCATCGCCTTTAGATATAACACTTTCATGCAAAAGAATGGGCCCGTGGAGGTGAACCCGTACGCTCAGCAGCGCTACACGTCTTACTACATCCCGCCGGTGTACAGCCCCCAGCAGCAGTTCCCCCTGTACAGCCTCATCACACCGCAGGCGTGGTCAGCCACACACAGCTTCATCGACCCCACGCTGGTAACAACAATATGTGTGCATTATTTTGCGCCCTGTTTGTCTGATTGACTTCTTGTGAGTAGCACTAATAGGCGTGCGTTCCTCTTTTCACCAGGTTACTCCATTTCACAACACCCAGTTCATCAACGGATTTACCACATCACACAGTTTCAAACCAGCGTCGTCTCCTCTCACTGTCAGACACTACTCAACCAGAAACAGGTTTGTGTCCTTATGAGGCCAGACGCCGTCCCGAAACTCCAAGGCCACACGTTTACATGTTTCAATCTCATTTTCCCTTCTCATTCAGGATATGGAGAACACTATTCTGACATATAATGACACTTTGTTACACAAACAGAAGAACATCCATATATGCATGAGAAGGTTTAAAAGCATCTTGCTGATTGAACTTCCTGTGAACCCCTCTTATTACAAATGGCACCGTTGGACTGAAAGTGTCTTTTCTCATGCAGGAGTCACAAACCTCACCTGAGGCCGACGGTCCCTACAGCAGACCGCAGCTCTGGGCTCCTGGACAGCCCGGGCCTCTTTCCCAGCTTCCCCAATGAGAGACTTCTTAATGGGGTCCGCAGTAGCCCGCCGATGCGACTCCCCACCAGCCAGTCCAGAACACGGTTACCCTCCACAACCTCCTTCCCCCGCAGGGACACTGTGGGCACGGGGAGAGTGATTGAGCCTACAACCACCGACTACTCCCTGGGAATGGGCCGAGGAAGGTGCGTCAGACACACTTTCACAGTCCTGAACTATTGCACCATCGTCACTAACTGATTTAACGGACTACCAGAAATGGATTTGCGCTGTTGCCAACTGTCAACAAAGATTATAGGTCACTTAAATCAAATACAGTGAATGGAATACTGTGGCCAAAAACATTATTCATTCCAAATGGACTGTGTGAAGGTAAATCACCATAGAAGAAGAACAGAGCCCAGTTAGTTGTGTATGTGCGAGTTCATCAAATACAGCTGCAACAGGCGCTCCACAAAACTGCTCATAGAAACAGTTGGCAACAAATGTAATGATGGATCAGTTGCTCTGTGTCGGTACAGGCTGGCGACATCACTGCATTGAAGTCTGTCACAGGGTTAAATAAGGGAAATCTATAATCCGATATTTTTGACCTTTTGAGTTTTTTTTATTTTTGTTAAAATGTAAAAAAAGACTATTAATCAAATCCTGGTTTATTGGTTATACATTAGATCTCTGCATTTCTTTTCAAGTGCTGGAAATGCATCCAATCCAAATAATCCATTAATCCACAGAATAGATGACAGAATAGATCAAAATAGTTGTCAGTTGCCGCCCTGAGTACATCCACTAATCTGGTGTTACATCATCACTGTGAATGAATGTTTGTAAATTGAAGATGTTCTCTTTCTAAAAGGAAAAATGTTTCTGCTTCTAGGAAAAAGAGGGACGAAAAGTTTACAGTAAGTTTCTTCTTCTGTGTCATGTGTCTTCTTGTTGTTTGTAATGTCATTTTGTATGGTGGATGTTTTTGTTGGATGAAGTGATCCTCCAACACCGTCGGCCCGACCGACGCCCGCTCCCACTTCTGCTGTAGTGTGTTTGTGTTTGTCCCGCGTTGACGCCGTGTTTGTTGCCGTCATAACAGAGAGTGACGCCTCAATCGCCGTCAACTCCTCCCAAACCGCCGTCTCCGAGCTTCGAGCTGGGCCTTTCTAGTTTCCCCCCTCTGCCCGGGGCGGCCGGACAGCTCAAGACAGAAGACGTGTTCGATAACCGGCTTGCCAGCAGCGTGGTTGTGGGACCGGCCAAGGAACGGGTAAGAGCCGACGCCATCGACAAGCTGACTCGCACCTTTCCTGGTGTTTGTGTTTCATTCTAGATAAATAAGCAATTTACTGATCCCACTGCTTACTCAGGTCACTGATTTCCTTTCCTTTCCTTTCACTGGATCCAACTTTAGAATTAGTTTGATGCTGGAGTGTATTTCAGGTCAGATGGAACACTAAATGGTTCAGACCTTTCTGGGCAGGTGGCCACTCCAATGACCACTTCTGATTTAGGACAATTATGTACTCGTCACTTGTTTTAACACAGGCAATTTGTTCCTGTCTTCATGTTGTCGTTGCAGAATGTAAGCACTGATGCCAGTACTGGAGGAGCTCCGTCTCCAGGAGGTCCCAAAGACCCTCTTCGGACCTCCACCTCCACCATGCCTACGAGCTTCCAGCCCTCACCCACCACTGCAACACCGGCCTCACCATTAATCCCGACCCTAGCCGCCGGCACACCCAACTCCCCCTCCACACCATCAGTGTAAGAAACACTCTAACCCAAAATATAATGAGGTTGCCACAAGTAACAGGTGGATCCTGTATTGCATATTGATAGTTTGATTGAGAACTATCTTCTCTCTCACCCAAAGAACATGATTTGTTTTGATTTGTTAATGTTCTCTGCAGTCATATCTTCTGTTTGGCTTTATTTCAGGGAGGTGAAGGCAGCGGAGATGAAGCCAAAGGAAGTGCTGTTGTCTGTGGAGCGAGTTCCTGGTACTTTGTCCACTACAAGCAAATCAGTTCAAGTCAACGGTGCTGCTACAGTCAGTATTGATTCTGTTTCCTTTGTTTATTTTGTTTATCCTCTATTCAAAGGTGACTCAATGAATTGCACCAGCTGGCATCGATTCCAGTCTGGAATCATGGGTAAAGAGTTGTAGATCTTTAATACAGATTGGTATCGGAACAATCCGTAGAATTTTCTCTCAATCATTGCAGAGACTTCAATCAAAACAAAAACACCTCTGTCAGAATTCTGGCACATTTGTATCTAAGTTGAATTGAATAGATGTGTCCAGCAGATGGCAGCATAATGAGTCCAGCTTTAGTCACGGTCCCAACAGATCACAGACCTGTAGTGTGCTGCATGACACAGGCATGTAAGGCTACACAACGCTATACAACCATTTAAACTGGAGAAGTGAGGATCTTATTTCCATTAATTGTCCTGTCTGATTAAATTATATTAAATGGATTCTATTTGAATGTTAACATAAATAAATTCTACATTTTAATAAGCCTTTTCCAGCCTGAAGCCAGAGGACATGTGTGAGCCATTAAGTCGATGAACATGTAGAATATTTCTCAGTGTTATTTGCGTTGTAGTTGACTAACTTCCTGGCGCCGCTACCCATGACCACTGCGGGTTGTTTCCCCTTAGGAGCTGAGGAAACCCTCCTATGCCGAGATCTGCCAGCGGGTGAAGGACGCCCCAACACTACAGCAACCGCCAGCCCCAAAGGAAACCAAGCCAGCCTGCGCTGCCTCTGCAGGTGAGGAGAGGAAGTGCCCCGAGACCCCGACTCAGCCCAGCGAGGCCAAAGCCAGAGAGACATACCCCCCCTCCTCCTCCTCCTCTTCCTCCTCCAAGCCCGGCTCCGCAGCCACGACGGGAAGACCTCCACGGGAGGGCCAGAAGCCGACGGGGCGGTGGGCCTCCCCACCCCCACACCCAGGGAAAACCCCCAGCAAAGATCCCCATCACACCCCACCCAAGTCCCCACAGTAGGGTGAAGCCCCGCCCCTCCTGGAGTCCTCCACCCCCTCCCAACCCCCCCATGCGCTACAAAGGCGTTTAAAAAAGGAAATATAAGTCAGGGCTATTAAATACTTATATCCCAGAATTCCCAGTCACAAACGAGCATAGAGGACGCCTTCTTCTTTTCTGGATCAGGGCTTGCAGACAAAAAGCACTTTACTGTGCACGTAGAGCACCATTTCATTCTTTTTATTCTATTTATTTGCTTTTTTATTTCAGTTTTATTTCTCCTTTTCTCTTCTGCATCACGTAGGCGTGGCCGTCTGCGGCTCGGTGCAGACGATACAGAAATGAATTCATTCTGTCCAAACTGCCTTGTGGGATTGAAGTAGTCTTGCACAGAGCAGGGCATTGTGGGTAGGCGCCCCAAAGGATGATGGGGGATAAAAAATAGACTTCATCCTGTTTGGCCGTGATAGTGAGTTGATTTTTCTTTTTTTCTTTTTTGCATGTGGGACTTTTTGTAGCTTAACAGATCAGATTTCTTTCCATACATTCACATTGACTTAACGCCTAAATCTTGCCTAACAAGACTGGGCTTCTTTGGTTTACATCATCTCAAAGTGAGCGTCTCTCTTGATGGATGGAGTCTCTTAAGTATCTTTGCAACCAGCTCAGCTTTGTTTGCATACCATTGTCAACTGTCGGTACATTTTCTGTTCAGTGACCGGCGGTGGTTGCCAGCGTGACGGCGCTTGGGCGGCTCCGGCTTCTGACTGTCTCTGTACAGAATCACCTCTTCCCTCTGCTCACTCCAAGCTCAGTTTGTTTTTGTTTTCCCTCGCGTACTGCTCGCCGCTATGTTGCATCGCCTCGTCTGGTTTCCGATGGCAACGCAGCGCTGTCTCGCTCTGTTTCAGCGGCAAAGCCCGGCGGCCATGCAGATATCTTTTGCTTCATGACGAATGAGAAAAGGAGCGACCCCGATGTCTCCTTTTGGACATGGTTCAGGTTGGCAGATTATGACCCTGGTGTGAGCGCTTGGTCCAGTTTAAGACACACACACAGATGGGGGAAGGATGGAGGCTTCATGTTCTTGACATTCTGGGAGGGGAAGAAAGAAAATATTCCAATGTTCTGTTAAAAGCCACAATGCCTTTTGGCTTCATCTTTGCTGTGAAAGCGTGGATTGGTTTTCCTCAGCAGGCACAGAGTGTGGAGGGAAGAGGCAGGGTCGCTCTCAGGCTGCAAACGCTTGAGCCTTGGGATGAGGAACGTGTCTCGCGGAAAGAATTGCGTCTCTTTTGGGAGTGTTACGGTTTCTGTGATGTCCTGAAGGAGGGAAGGAGGGAGATGAACACTAGCTGCCATTTCCACGCTGGTTACCTTGTGGTCGCGGCTCTTTGACGGGTAAATAACGACGACTCGGCTGTCCTGTGCTCAAATTTGAAAGTCTGCCAAGTCAAAGGATCAGTTCATTCAAATTTTTTAGCAAAAGCTCTCACCGGGGGGTTCTGGTGGTGCTGGAGATGAAATCCTACAATCTGTTACTACAAATCATTCAATACTGTCTGTGGAGATTATTGATTTATATCCACACAACCTTTGCACTGAGATCCAGAACAGAATGATCGCTTTATCTCACTGGAAGCTAAAAAAAAAAAGGGACGGATATTTGCTCCTGAGAAACTAGAGGAAGAACACACTCGTCCATTGTTACGTAAATTTCTGATTGAACTCACAATATCCACCGAGGATGAACACACGGGGATGCCTTTGACGTGTGTGTGTGTGTGTGTGTGTGTGTGTGTGTGTGTGTGTGTGTGTGTGTGTGTGTGTGTGTGTGTGTGTGTGTGTGTGTGTGTGTGTGTGTGTGTGTGTGTGTGTGTGTGTGTGTGTGTGTGTGTGTGTGTGTGTGTGTGTGTGTGTGTGTGTGTGTGTGAAGGATTGTCGCCTGTGCAGCAGCCTTGTTTCAAATCACTGTGGGTGCTTAGAAGGACTTGAACACACACACACACACACACAGAATCCTGCAAGTTTTATTTTTGATGGCGTGTCACCTAAGTTGATATGAAGTTGTTGTTTTGGTGAGGGAGATGATTGATGACGGTGGCTTTGAGGTGAATGATGTGGAGCTGGGATGTAGTAGGAAAGCGTTTATGTTGGAGGGTTTGGAACCGATCGCTTCTGCTCTTTAACACTGAGTGGTTGAAGTGAGGGAAGACACGGGGTCACAGAGGAGTAGGAGGTTCTGCTCCTTCCTCTCCGGGTGTGAAGGCGTCGCCACTAGAGCCGTTTGTTGTGTTTTGATTGCTCTGTCGGCGTGCTTTCTCATGGCGTTCATTCCACACGTTTGCACACTTTGATTTAACCCGAGCTTGAAGCGGACGGAAGACGTTTGAACAGAAGCCCGCCGCCCTTCTTGCCACTTCGCCTCTGGCAGAGAAAAGGAGCGGGGGCGCCGACCCGAGCGGCGGCGTTCTGCCCCGTGAGGAAGAACGGCAGCCAAAACATTTCCATCTCCACACCGACGTGAGGTAGCGAGTATAGCCGGAGCGAACTTGTTACTCTGTGAATTTGGAGCTGCGGTTGGTAAATCTGTCTACTGTAGCAGATATCCTGGCAGATAACCGACTGAGTGTGTGTGTGTGTGAGGCCGGACTCTGTTCCGTCCGTCCAAAGCATGGATGCGTTGTTTAGCCCCAGATTGATCGTTTGAACTTCTTCTGAATCTGTGATCGGCTTAGAATCGGATGGGGATGTAACCGCTCTGCCTGGCGTTGGGATGATGTAACCGCTCTGCTGGTGCGCTCTGCCTGGCGTTGGGATGATGTAACCGCTCCGTCGTCACGCTCTGTTTGGCGTTGGGATGGGTGGGACCCTTTAGAAACCACTGTACCGTACCCGAAACCCCGGTGGAGGAAACGCAAACCTGCGTGACCCGGGGACCTGGCGCGTCTCGTCCAAAAGTCTTCCTGCAACCACAAGCATTATGGGTAATCCCACTACGGCAAAACAGGAGAAGGGAACGCTTCATTCATCACGCCTGTTCTCGTGCTCATAGCTGCTTCTGATTTGGACGCTAAATCTTGAGTTTGCTAAAAAAAAAAAAATGTTTTTTTTGTTTCCATTTTGAAGGACTGAGATGCACTAGGATGGGGAGATGATGATTATTATTATTATTATTATTATTATTTCTTTATTCTCATCAGTGGAGATGGTAAAGGAGGCGCTAATGCACCATATCCACTTATTTATAAACCAATGCTGTTTATGAGGTGATAAATATCATTCAGTTTTCTTTTGTAGGGAGGAGACGCATCTCTATACAAGCAACATGTCCAAATGTCCATCCAGTGTTTGAGAAACTTGAATTTTATTTAAACTTGAAAAATGACTTTGCCTTAACTTTTATACGAGACGAGCATAGAGTTTATTTCTTTTCACACACACACACACACACACACAAAAAGAACCCCTCCCCGATCCCCCACAACCCCCCAAAGTGTGAGAAGGGGAAACATTTAGCCGCACCAGACGAGTCGCCAGTCATACTGAGAGTACAAATCTAGCAGCGTTTGCTTTCTCCCCCTCCCCTTCCCCCTCTCCCCCCTCCCACACAACTTTTTTTGATTTTGTTTATTTTGTAAAATGTACGAAATGTTTGATTGTCCATTTTTGTTTCTTGTTTAATAGTTTCAGGTTGTTTTTGCGGGGAGGGGGGGGGGGAAATATAAACCTTGTAAATGCAAAACTAGTCGATACTGTATTAAATCTGTGCACTTTGGAGTGTGTGCTTTGCCTGTACAGTTGTAAATACTCAGAAAAATATAAGAGGTACCTTAAAATGATATAAAAATATATTGATCTTGTTGAACGGTGAAGGTGGCTGTGGAGCCGGACGGATGTAGGATACGGAGAAAAAAAACTTAATGTTGTGCTTTGGAAAGATTTTTCTTTTTCTTTAACTTTGAGTTTGTTTTTTTTAGTTTTGGGCGAGCAGCGTTTGGGTTCTGCTCCACTCTGAAGCGCCGGCCAGGTCGTCTGATTGTACTTTGTTCTGTTTTTGTTTCTCGTTTTCATTCCATTTTCTTTACCTGTGGTCACACCTGGCGTAGCAGGCGCTGTCACTGTGCACACCTGGGGGGGGGGGGCAAAATAAGTCAAATGCCTAAATGACGTAGCACCAATTTTATAATCTGATTCAACAACAAAGATCTTTAAATTGTTCTAAATGAAAACAGAATGGACTTCATTAGAGATCAAACTGGTGAATGAACCAAAGTTCAAAATGAGAAATGAAGTTTACACTGAGGCAGATTTGTTTTGTGTTTTGATTCTCACACACACTCGGCTCCACACAGGAAGTCCATAGTTAATAACAGGATTATATCAGCACCATGGACGGACGACTCCCGTCTGTCTTTAACTGGCGCTAAAGAGCGACACCTGGTGGGCGCGTCGCAATTCCAGATGGGAATCTTTAGAATCAAACCAGGGTGAAGCGC
The DNA here is from genome assembly GCF_046128005.1 of Genypterus blacodes. Taxonomy (NCBI): domain Eukaryota; kingdom Metazoa; phylum Chordata; class Actinopteri; order Ophidiiformes; family Ophidiidae; genus Genypterus; species Genypterus blacodes. Next base: position 60,216 of record NW_027467127.1, on the reverse strand, counting down.
AGACGCACGGAAACGCCCCTGCAGCACGTAACGCCCGGCGGCTCCAGGTGGGAGACGGCGCCTCTCGGCCCGTGGCTCCTAAAGATCAGTCTGGGGGTTTTGATTCTGAAGTTTCCCACCTGCCTGTCAGCCGTGCACTCAGGATGTGATCACTTTGTACAATGAAGATGTTCGTCTGAGAGAAAACTGTACAAACCTTTTCTTTCTTTTTCGCTGTTTTCTTTTGTGTGACAGGCTTGGGGTCAGACATGCAGACGGCAGTGTTTAGACTCACACACACACACACACACACACACATCCATCGCAGCGTGGCACAGAGATTAACACAGCACCGTGTGTGACTTCTTTTAAAGCGTTTTGATCACATGTTGACAGCGGCAGCAGCTGTGAGGACTTCAGTCAGACCGGGCGGTTTGACTTGTACATAGCCGAGCATTTGCCATCTCTGGCTTTGAGTTTTTCTTGTGTTCCTTTGTGATTTTCCTTGAAACTGAACTGAGTTTTGAGTCCATCAAAGACTTTTCATCTGGAGAGACTTTGTGACGCCGCTGACTGTCGGAAAGGATTTGTGTCTGTGTATGTGTGTGTGTGGGGAGGGGTGAACTTGCAGATTGAGCTTCCGCAGTGTGTGTTCACGAACTCTGAATGTGTAACAAACAACCAACTGGACTCAACTGGACCCAAGTCCAAACCAATGCACATATGGTCGTTTTGTAAGATGGCCTGAGGCGCTACAGGACGTTGCTGGATGCGATGGGATTCTTGCGTTTGGCGGGAAGGCGGTTGCAAGTCCCTCCCCCCCACAACGCTTCTCCTGTTTTTCTTGCGGCGCTAATTTGAACGCTTGCCATGGTTGGAAGGAGCTCACACTTATCAGCCCGTGTCGCCTGCCTAGCTCCGCCTCCTCCTTCCTGTTCTCTGGTTTTAACAGTGCCATCTACAACGACTCCCCCCCCGGCTCCCCTGCCTCTCCCCGGCCCCCCAAGGTTGCATCTTCATGTTCAGATAGAGCCCCTAGTGGTTTGTTTTACCTTTGTGTTTTCCAGCAACGATACTATAACAAATGCACAGCAACTGACTGGAACAAGACTCTTTATCAACTCACTGTGGTCTAACTCAACTCTCTACCATGCTACGCTAATGGCTGTGGACAATCGATGACTCCGTGTTTGGGGTTGGGACAGATATTTTGGCTAACGACACCTTTAACAAACGTGGAACGGAGGTTGTGTTCACAAGAGGGCTTTTTTCTTTGTTGTTCTTTTTTTGGGTCTATTCTTCCACAGAGACTGGAATCAAGCGTACATGTCGGCTATAGATAATTTAAGTTACTCTTGTGTCATGATGTAAAACTGTCTAATTTGGAGAAAAAAAATGTAGCTTACTGAAAAATAAAGATTTAGGCACTGTTGAGGTTGTGTGTGTGTGTGTGTGTGTGTGTGTGTGTGTGTGTGTGTGTGTGTGTGTGTGTGTGTGTGTGTGTGTGTGTGTGTGTGTGTGTGTGTGTGTGTGTGTGTGTGTGTGTGTGTGTGTGTGTGTGTGTGTGTGTGTGTGTGTGTGTGTGTGTGTGTGTGTGTGTGTGTGTGTGTGTGTGTGTGTGTGTGTGTGTGTGTGTGTGTGTGTGTGTGTGTGTGTGTGTGTGTGTGTGTGTGTGTGTGTCCCCGTCCGTCCGTCCTCATAAAATAATGCAGGTTGTGTAAATTAAAATCAAAGTTTATGTGAAAGTAGAAATGAGCGTCTCAGTTCCTCTTCCTCCCTCTCAGACCCCCACCAGGGAGGTGTTTGCTCCCTTCTGATTGGTCAGGACGGCGTGATTGTTCTGTTGTGTGTCTGACGTGTGATTCAACCCAATGTGCTGCATGTTGATGTCAACAGCTTACAGACGTTAAGGGCCCACATCAAGAACAAAAGCTTTCAGGTTAGTTCAGATTCAGAACTAAGAGTGTTTCTACTGACAGAGTCCAACACACACTCACTGCTATTACACAAGAAGAGAAGAGGACACAAGGACACGTTGTCTTTAACAGAGCATCACATCCACATCTTATTATTTCACATCATTTCAATGAGTTAAAGATGGTAAAGTCATCACATTGGGAAGTTTTTCTTAGGAAGGCCCGTTTATCAATCAACATGAGATTCATTGATGGCAAAAGCTACAAATGATTCTGAACCTGAGGCTTTGAGCTTTCAAACCCTCTGTGATAAGTGTTCAGTCACTACAACTGCAGGGAGAGTATTGACTGTCACTGTCACACGGTGGTTCAGTTCTCTCACCATGCTTCTGAATAATCCAAACTACATTCTTTACTGGAATATTGATCCAGATATCAGTGTCTCACACTTGTGTTCTGTGTTTCCATCACATCATCAATCACAGGAAGCAAAATCACATTCAGCTATCAAAAGTCAGGCTTTCTAATGTTGGCAAAGCAAATCATCATACTCATAATCATACATCATCATGTCATGTTCTCATTGCTATAAAATGCATATTCTACTATCACCTAGCAACCACTTCCTGTAGCAAATCAATGACAAAGAAAAAACCATCGACAGAAACCAAAACACTCAGAAAAACTAAAGGGGCAACAAATCAGGCATTTAAGACTGAAATCTGCTCCATTGTGCTTTTGCATATTTAGGCTACTTAAGTTTACACAAGGTGGCGTTGTCTCCTACAGAAGGATAAAGCCAAATTCCAGCATAGAGCGGCTGAGTGAATGTGGTCTGGACTCTGTGGAGGAGAGTCATGGTGTCAGAGACGCTGTAGAAGGACAGAAGACCTGCAGGCTGATCCAGGTACACTCCTACTCTGGAGGAGGGAGAGGGGACTGAGAAAGGAGTGTTGATACTGTTATGTCTGAAAAAACAACTGTTGTTGTTATGATATAATGACCAAGACTTTTCATTGTTTCCAAATAGACTTTCACCCCCTCCTCTTTTAATATCCTTGTATGTCACTGCTACTATACCTCCTCTCCCTCTCCACTCCACCTCCCAGTAACAACGTCCAGTCAGACTCTCTGTACTCTGGACCTGAGACCTGTCAGTGAATCTGTCTGGATGAGCAGAATATGACTGAGGTTTCTTCATCCATGTTACTTTTCTGTTCCCCTCAGATAATAACAGCTGTGTGTATGCTGTGTTTGGATCCATTGTGATTTCCAGTGAATATCTTAAGAATCCAGCTCTGGTCTTGGGCTCTGCTGGTGACAGTGAAACATCCAGATCAGTCAGTGTCAGTGAGATCTTGGTCCATCCCTCACTCAGCATGTTCTGTAGTTGATCTCTGACCTTTGACACAGCCGCCGTCACCTCCTCAAAGTGCCTCAGAGGACGGATATTGATGCTGGCTGAGTGTGTAGATTCACTGAGATGTGGCAGTGAGAGGTAATTGTGTAGAAACTGGATGTGATCCTCGGTGTGTGACAGCTGCTGCAGCTCAGCGTCTTTCCTCCTCAGCTCAGTGATCTCCTGCTCCAGCTTCTCCTGAAGCTCTTCAGCTCCACTCACTTCAGTTTTCTGCTGGGATCTGATCTGCTGCTTCACATCAGAGCTTCTTTTCTCCATCAGACGGATCAGCTGGCTGAAGATCTCCTCACTGTCCCTCACTGCTTTATCAGCAGACTGATTGATGTCCTTCACCTCCTGCTGAAGCACCTTCACGTCTTTCTGTCTGTCCTGGATTCTCTGCTGGACTTGTTGTCGACTCTCCCCGAGCTCTCTCTGCCTCTCCTTCCTCTCTGCTGCAGCTGAGACTGTGTGGTGACCTTTATGTTCATCCACAGAGCAGAGATAACAGATACACTGCTGATCAGTGCGGCAGAACATCTTCATCACCTCATCATGAAGAGAGCAGATGTTCTCCTGAAGCTTGTTGGAGGGCTCCACCAGCTTGTGTTTCTTTAATGGAGCTACATCATAGTGAGGCTGGAGGTGTTGCTCACAGTAAGAGGCCAGACACTGCAGACAGGACTTGATGGCTTTCCGTTTTCTCCCAGTGCAGAAATCACAACCAACATCTGCAGGTCCAGCATAGCAGCGATCAGCAGGAGGAGCTTGGAGTTCTGTCTTCTTCAGCTGCTCCACTAAATCTGCTAACATGGTGCTTTTCACCAGGACAGGCCTCGGTGTGAAGGTCTGTCTGCACTGAGGGCAGCTGGGGATTTTCTCCTCCTTCTCCTCTTCATCCCAGTAGTTGTTAATACATCTCCTGCAGTAGCTGTGTCCACAGGGAATAGTCACCGGCTCCTTCAGCAGATCCAGACAGATCGAACAGCACAAGGTTTCTTGATCCAGCTGAATTCCTTGCTGCGCCATTTCACCTCTCAGTTCAGTGAGCAGCTGAGTTTCACTTCCGCACAAAAGAAATCTTCAGCACTTGTTGGTCCCACCCTCTCCTAAAGTGACAAACCTTTGAGGTGAAGAAGGAAGTCAGAGCACGGGGAGGAGCTGCTGTGTTCAGGGAGGAGGAATTTGACCAACATGCAAAACACAGAGCAGAGCAGAGCTGAGCAGAGCAGAGCGGAGCCAGTGGATCCAGAGCAAACTGCTCCTATTCCATTAATTAACTTTGATTAAATAAATTCTTACATTTCCCCCCTGGATCCAGACCAGCACCAAACTCTAAAGGCTTCTTCTTCTGTGCTCCACCCTTCTATAGAGCTTCATCTCAGTCCATTCAACATTTTGAGTCAAGCTGTCGTCAAACCGACACACACACACACACACACACACACACACACACACACACACACACACACACACACACACACACACACACACAGGAGAGAAGGCGTGTGGAGATACTGTGTGTGTTTAGTAAACTACAGGGACGATCTCTGTGATGCATTATTGGAGAGGAACAAGTCAGAGTAACAGAGTGGTGTGTGAGCCAGGGCGTGTGTGCATGCAGCTACATGTATGTACAGCATGTGTGTGTGTCGTTCATGCTGAACACACTATGGTTTGTATTTGTGTACTTGTGGGTTTCTGTGTGTAATCTTTGTTGTAATCTTTGAACACAGCGACCTGTGTACCACAAACTAAGCACACCGCTTTACTCTTGACTTCTGTAAATAAATATCAGAGAGGTGTTTTCTCCCTTCTGATTGGTCAGGACGGCGTGATTGTTCTGTTGTGTGTCTGACGTGTGATTCAACCCAATGTGCTGCATGTTGATGTCAACAGCTTACAGACGTTAAGGGCCCACATCAAGAACAAAAGCTTAGTAGCAGGATCCTCTGTGTCCTCTCCACTTTCACAGGAAGGGTCAGAGGCACTCACAGAAGTGGAGAACTCCAGCGAGTAATCTGTGTCAGACTCACCCTTGAAGCTTGTGTCATCCGATGAGTGGAACAGTTCACTGGTAGATATAGGCTGCATGATCATTACTCTGGCCTCTTCCCCACTGAAATGCCTCTTTGTCTTTGCTCCAGGTATTTCTCCTTTTCTGCTCACTGATGAAATGACCCCTCAGCAAAGCTACCTGTGTATCTTTGGCTGTGAAAGCAGCCAGGTGCATAAACAAACTAGCAGTTGCTTTTGTTTTTTAGCATAGCATAGGCAGGAGGCTCCTCTTCACAGATACATGTCCACACACATACACGCACCTGACACACACACACACACACACACCACACACGCCACCTGGTAGTCACACGGATCCATAATAAGTGTCAAAAATACAAGAATTTCATGCATCGGCCTACAATTGGAAAACGGTTGAATTTTGTGGAAAACACTAAAAATGTCAAATATCACCACTTTTCTTCATAAAGAAATGCTGACATTAGAGAATTCATGATTTTATAAAAGAATGGCAAGAGAGATTAGAAAATGTGGTTTCAATGGAAGTCAATGGTGCCATTTCTGCCTCGAGGGTGTCCAGTGTGAGTATTTGATACTACATAAAAAACACTAATGCAATCAAATCAATTTTATAAGTAATCTCTGACACATCCAAGACTCTAATCACCACCAAAGCCCCATCCACCTACTATTTAGTTTATGGAAAAAAATGACCTTTTTGTGTTTTTTTGTCACAAATAATGAAATTCTTGAAGTAGTTGAACAGGCATTTAAAAGGTTAAAATCCTGTAAATTAATGAATGTTTGGTAGTTTTGAGTAGCTAAGAAGTTGCCTAAGAGATTTATGAAAAAAAGTTAAAAAAAATATTGATGTATGATGATTTTACAGCAGTTTTTATGTGCGTGGCTTTTTTTGCCACAAGGGTGTCAAACATTAGAAAATTTGAGGAGGGCATAAGGGTTAATAGAGCATCAGATCCAGATTTTATTATTTCACATCATTTCAATGGAATTGAACAGGAAGCAAAATCACATTCAGCTATCAAAAGTCAGGCTTTCTAATGTTGGCAAAGCAAATCATCATACTCATAATCATACATCATCATGTCATGTTCTCATTGCTATAAAATGCATATTCTACAATCACCTAGCAACCACTTCCTGTAGCAAATCAATGACAAAGAAAAAACCACTGACAGAAACCAAAACACTCAGAAAAACTAAAGCGGCAACAAATCAGGCAATTAAGGCTGAAATCTGCTCCGATGTGCTTTTGCATATTTAGGCTACTTAAGTTTACACAAGGTGGCGTTGTCTCCTACAGCCCAAAGATAAATTCCAGCATAGAGCGGCTGAGTGAATGTGGTCTGGACTCTGTGGAGGAGAGTCATGGTGTCAGAGACGCTGTAGAAGGACAGAAGACCTGCAGGCTGATCCAGGTACACTCCTACTCTGGAGGAGGGAGAGACTGAGAGAGGAGTGTTGATACTGTTATGTCTGAAAGAACAACTGGGGATGTAATGTTCTAATGACCAAGACTTTAAATTGTTTCCAAATCTACTTTCACGCCCTCCCCTTTTAATATCCTTGTATGTCAATGCTACTACAACTCCTTCTCCGCTCCACTCCACCTCCCAGTAACAACGTCCAGTCAGACTCTCTGTACTCAGGACCTGAGACCTGTCAGTGAATCTGTCTGGATGATCAGAATATGACTGAGGTTCATTCATCCATGTTACTTTTCTGTTCCCCTCAGATAATAACAGATGTGTGTGTGCTGTGTTTGGATCCATTGTGATTTCCTGTGAATATCTTAAGAATCCAGCTCTGGTCTTGGGCTCTGCTGGTGACAGTGAAACATCCAGATCAGTCAGTGTCAGTGAGATCTTGGTCCATCCCTCACTCAGCATGTTCTGTAGTTGATCTCTGACCTTTGACACAGCCGCCGTCACCTCCTCAAAGTGCCTCAGAGGACGGATATTGATGCTGGCTGAGTGTGTAGATTCACTGAGATGTGGCAGTGAGGGGTAATTGTGTAGAAACTGGATGTGATCCTCTGTGTGTGACAGCTGCTGCAGCTCAGCGTCTTTCCTCCTCAGCTCAGTGATCTCCTGCTCCAGCTTCTCCTGAAGCTCTTCAGCTCCACTCACTTCAGTTTTCTCCTGGGATCTGATCTGCTGCTTCACATCAGAGCTTCTTTTCTCCATGAGAAGGATCAGCTGGCTGAAGATCTCCTCACTGTCCCTCACTGCTTTATCAGCAGACTGATTGATGTCCTTCACCTCCTGCTGAAGCACCTTCACGACTTTCTGTCTGTCCTGGATTCTCTGCTGGACTTGTTGTCGACTCTCCCCAAGCTCTCTCTGCCTCTCCTTCCTCTCTGCTGCAGCTGAGACTGTGTGGTGACCTTTATGTTCATCCATAGAGCAGAGATAACAGATACACTGCTGATCAGTGCGGCAGAAGATCTTCATCACCTCATCATGAAGAGAGCAGATGTTCTCCTGAAGCTTGTTGGAGGGCTCCACCAGCTTGTGTTTCTTTAATGGAGGTACATCATAGTGAGGCTGGAGGTGTTGCTCACAGTAAGAGACCAGACACTGCAGACAGGACTTGATGGCTGTCCGTTTTCTCCCAGTGCAGAAATCACAACCAACATCTGCAGGTCCAGCATAGCAGTGATCAGCAGGAGGAGCTTGGAGTTCTGTCTTCTTCAGCTGCTCCACTAAATCTGCTAACATGGTGTTTCTCACCAGGACAGGCCTCGGTGTGAAGGTCTGTCTGCACTGAGGGCAGCTGGGGATTTTCTCCTCCTCCTCCCTTTCATCCCAGTGGTTGTTAATACATCTCCTGCAGTAGCTGTGTCCACAGGGAATAGTCACCGGCTCCTTCAGCAGATCCAGACAGATCGAACAGCAGAAGGTTTCTTGATCCAGCTGAATTCCTTGCTGCGCCATTTCACCTCTCAGTTCAGTGAGCGTCTGAGTTTCACTTCTGCACAAAAGAAATCTTCAGCACTTGTTGGTTCCACCCTCTCTTAAAGTGACAAACCTTTGAGGGGAAGAAGGAAGTCAGAGCACGGGGAGGAGCTGCTGTGTTCAGGGAGGAGGAATTTGACCAACATGAAAAACACAGCAGAGCAGAGCAGAGCAGAGAGATTGTATTTGTGTACTTGTGGGTTTCTGTGTGGAGCTGAAGCAGCGATTGACAGGCAACCGGGTCATGAGTGCAGTGAGAGCAGCATTTTCAAAACAAGTGAAATGCGTAAATGAAGTATCGCCAATTTCATAATCTGACTGTCAATGCAGACTTTTCAACAACAAAGATCTTTAAATTCCAACAGAATGGACTTCATTAGAGATCAAACTGGTGAATGAACCAAAGTTCAAAATGAGAAATGAAGTTTACACTGAGGCAGATTTGTTTTGTGTTTTGATTCTCACACACACTCGGCTCCACACAGCAAGCCAATATTTAATAACAGGATTATATCAGCACCATGGACGGACGACACCCGTCTGTCTTTAACTGGCGCTAAAGAGCGACACCTGGTGGGCGCGTCGCAATTCCAGATGGGAATCTTTAGAATCAAACCAGGGTGAAGCGCAGACGCACGGAAACGCCCCTGCAGCACGTAACGCCCGGCGGCTCCAGGTGGGGGACGGCGCCCTGGCCCATGGCTCCTAAAGATCAGTCTGGGGGTTTTGATTCTGAAGTTTCCCACCTGCCTGTCAGCCGTGCGCTCAGGATGTGATCACTTTGTACAATGAAGATGTTCGTCTGAGAGAAAACTGTACAAACCTTTTCTTTCTTTTTCGCTGTTTTCTTTTGTGTGACAGGCTTGGGGTCAGACATGCAGACGGCAGTGTTCAGACTCACACACACACACACACACACACACACACACACACACACACACACACACACACACACACACACATCCATCGCAGCGTGGCACAGAGATTAACACAGCACCGTGTGTGACTTCTTTTAAAGCGTTTTGATCACATGTTGACAGCGGCAGCAGCTGTGATGACTTCAGTCAGACCGGGCGGTTTGACTTGTATATAGCCGAGCGTTTGCCATCTCTGGCTTTGAGTTTTTCTTGTTTTCCTTTGTGATTTTCCTTGAAACTGAACTGAGTTTTGAGTCCATCAAAGACTTTTCATCTGGAGAGACTTTGTGACGCCGCTGACTGTCGGAAAGGATTTGTGTCTGTGTATGTGTGTGTGTGGGGAGGGGTGAACTTGCAGATTGAGCTTCCGCAGTGTGTGTGTTCACGAACTCTGAATGTGTAACAAACGAACCAACTGGACTCAACTGGACCCAAGTCCAAACCAATGCACATATGGTCGTTTTGTAAGATGGCCTGAGGCGCTACAGGACGTTGCTGGATGCGATGGGATTCTTGCGTTTGGCGGGAAGGCGGTTGCAAGTCCCTCCCCCCCACAACGCTTCTCCTGTTTTTCTTGTGGCGCTAATTTGAACGCTTGCCATGGTTGGAAGGAGCTCACACTTATCAGCCCGTGTCGCCTGCCTAGCTCCGCCTCCTCCTTCCAGTTCTCTGGTTTTTACAGTGCCATCTACAACGACTCCCCCCCCGGCTCCCCTGCCTCTCCCCGGGCCCCCCAAGGTTGCATCTTCATGTTCAGATAGAGCCCCTAGTGGTTTGTTTTACCTTTGTGTTTTCCAGCAACGATACTATAACAAATGCACAGCAACTGACTGGAACAAGACTCTTTATCAACTCACTGTGGTCTAACTCAACTCTCTACCATGCTACGCTAATGGCTGTGGACAATCGATGGCTCCGTGTTTGGGGTTGGGACAGATATTTTGGCTAACGACACCTTTAACAAACGTGGAACGGAGGTTGTGTTCACAAGAGGGCTTTTTTCTTTGTTGTTCTTTTTTTGGGTCTATTCTTCCACAGAGACTGGAATCAAGCGTACATGTCGGCTATAGATAATTTAAGTTACTCTTGTGTCATGATGTAAAACTGTCTAATTTGGAGAAAAAAAATGTAGCTTACTGAAAAATAAAGATTTAGGCACTGTTGAGGTGTGTGTGTGTGTGTGTGTGTGTGTGTGTGTGTGTGTCCTCATAAAATAATGCAGGTTGTGTAAATTAAAATCAAAGTTTATGTGAAAGTACAAATGAGCGTCTCAGTTCCTCTTCCTCCCTCTCAGACCCCCACCAGAGAGGTGTTTGCTCCCTTCTGATTGGTCAGGACGTTGTTGTGTGTCTGACGTGTTTCAACCCAATGTGCTGCATGTTGATGTCAACAGCTTACAGACGTTAAGGGCCCACATCAAGAACAAAAGCTTTCAGGTTAGTTCAGATTCAGAACTAAGAGTGTTTCTACTGACAGAGTCCAACACACACTCACTGCTATTACACAAGAAGAGAAGAGGACACAAGGACACGTTGTCTTTAACAGAGCATCACATCCACATTTTATTATTTCACATCATTTCAATGAGTTAAAGATGGTAAAGTCATCACATTGGGAAGTTTTTCTTAGGAAGGCCCGTTTATCAATCAACATGAGATTCATTGATGGCAAAAGCTACAAATGATTCTGAACCTGAGGCTTTGAGCTTTGAAACCCTCTGTGATAAGTGTTCAGTCACTACAACTGCAGGGAGAGTATTGACTGTCACTGTCACACGGTGGTTCAGTTCTCTCACCATGCTTCTGAATAATCCAAACTACATTCTTTACTGGAATATTGATCCAGATATCAGTGTCTCACACTTGTGTTCTGTGTTTCCATCACATCATCAATCACAGGAAGCAAAATCACATTCAGCTATCAAAAGTCAGGCTTTCTAATGTTGGCAAAGCAAATCATCATACTCATAATCATACATCATCATGTCATGTTCTCATTGCTATCAAATGCATATTCTACTATCACCTAGCAACCACTTCCTGTAGCAAATCAATGACAAAGAAAAAACCATCGACAGAAACCAAAACACTCAGAAACACTAAAGGGGCAACAAATCAGGCATTTAAGACTGAAATCTGCTCTGATGTGCTTTTGCATATTTAGGCTACTTAAGTTTACACAAGGTGGCGTTGTCTCCTTCCTTCCAAAGCCAAATTCCAGCATAGAGCGGCTGAGTGAATGTGGTCTGGACTCTGTGGAGGAGAGTCATGGTGTCAGAGACGCTGTAGAAGGACAGAAGACCTGCAGGCTGATCCAGGTACACTCCTACTCTGGAGGAGAGAGAGACTGAGAGAGGAGTGTTGATACTGTTATGTGTGAAAGAACAACTGGTGATGTAATGTTCTAATGACCAAGACTTTTCATTGTATCCAAATAGACTTTCACCCCCTCCTCTTTTAATATCCTTGTATGTCACTGCTACTATACCTCCTCCTCCGCTCCTCTCCACCTCCCAGTAACAACGTCCAGTCAGACTCTCTGTACTCAGGACCTGAGCACAGTCAGTGAATCTGTCTGGATGAGCAGAATATGACTGAGGTTTCTTCATCCATGTTACTTTTCTGTTCCCCTCAGATAATAACAGATTTGTGCTCACTGTGTTTGGATCCATTGTGATTTCCTGTGAATATCTTAAGAATCCAGCTCTGGTCTTGGGCTCTGCTGGTGACAGTGAAACATCCAGATCAGTCAGTGTCAGTGAGATCTTGGTCCATCCCTCACTCAGCATGTTCTGTAGTTGATCTCTGACCTTTGACACAGCCGCCGTCACCTCCTCAAAGTGACTCAGAGGACGGATATTGATGCTGGCTGAGTGTGTAGACTCACTGAGATGTGGCAGTGAGGGGTAATTGTGTAGAAACTGGATGTGATCCTCTGTGTGTGACAGCTGCTGCAGCTCAGCGTCTTTCCTCCTCAGCTCAGTGATCTCCTGCTCCAGCTTCTCCTGAAGCTCTTCAGCTCCACTCACTTCAGTTTTCTGCTGGGATCTGATCTGCTGCTTCACATCAGAGCTTCTTTTCTCCATGACACGGATCAGCTGGCTGAAGATCTCCTCACTGTCCCTCACTGCTTTATCAGCAGACTGATTGATGTCCTTCACCTCCTGCTGAAGCACCTTCGCGTCTTTCTGTCTGTCCTGGATTCTCTGCTGGACTTGTTGTCGACTCTCCCCGAGCTCTCTCTGCCTCTCCTTCCTCTCTGCTGCAGCTGAGACTGTGTGGTGACCTTTATGTTCATCCACAGAGCAGAGATAACAGATACACTGCTGATCAGTGCGGCAGAACATCTTCATCACCTCATCATGAAGAGAGCAGATGTTCTCCTGAAGCTTGTTGGATGGCTCCACCAGCTTGTGTTTCTTAAATGTTGCTGAGTCATAGTGAGGCTGGAGGTGTTGCTCACAGTAAGAGGCCAGACACTGCAGACAGGACTTGATGGCTTTCGGTTTTCTCCCAGTGCAGAAATCACAACCAACATCTGCAGGTCCAGCATAGCAGTGATCGGCAGGAGCAGCTTGGAGTTCTGTCTTCTTTAGCTGCGCCACTAAATCTGCTAACATGGTGTTCCTCACCAGGACAGGCCTCGGTGTGAAGGTCTGTCTGCACTGAGGGCAGCTGGGGATTTTCTCCTCCTCCTCCTCTTCCTCCCAGTAGTTGTTAATACATCTCCTGCAGTAGCTGTGTCCACAGGGAATAGTCACCGGCTCCTTCAGCAGATCCAGACAGATCGAACAGCAGAAGGTTTCTTGATCCAGCTGAATTCCTTGCTGTGCCATTTCACCTCTCAGTTCAGGGAGCAGCTGAGTTTCACTTCCGCACAAAAGAAATCTTCAGCACTTGTTGGCTCCACCCTCTCTTAAAGTGACAAACCTTTGAGGTGAAGAAGGAAGTCAGAGCACAGGGAGGAGCTGCTGTGTTCAGGGAGGAGGAGTTTGACCAACATGCAAAACACAGCAGAGCAGAGCAGAGCAGAGCAGAACAGAGCGGAGCCAGTGGATCCAGAGCAAACTGCTCCTATTCCATTAATTAACTTAAATAAACTCTTATATTTCCCCGCTGGATCCAGACCAGCACCAAACTCTAAAGGCTTCTTCTTCTGTGCTCCACCCTTCTACAGAGCTTCATCTCAGTCCATTCAACATTTTGAGTCAAGCTGTCGTCAAACCGACACACACACACACAGGAGAGAAGGAGTGTGGAGATACTGTGAGTGTTTAGTAAACTACAGGGACGATCTTTGTGATGCATTATGGGAGAGGAACAAGTCAGAGTGACAGAGTGGTGTGTGAGCCAGGGCGTGTGTGCATGCAGCTACATGTATGTACAGCATGTGTGTGTGTCGTTCATGCTGAACACACTATGGTTTGTATTTGTGTACTTGTGGGTTTCTGTGTGGAGCTGAAGCAGTGATTGGCAACCTTTTCATGAGAGCACTGTGTGTGTGTGTTTGTTAGTTAAGTGCCATCTACAACTACTTTATTTGTAACTAGTTCACTTTCACAAACACTGTAAAGGTGCTTTGCAGTTTGTTAAAGGAATGCAATTAATGAACTTTATACAAAAAGCAATACATGTTCTTTTTCAGTTCATTTGACTTCAGTTCAGTGAGAGAAATCCAGTCTGGCTTGGGCTTGAACAAGTGCATTGAAATGTGGCTGAATGTGTGAGGCGGATATGTGAAGGCCAGCTGAGAGGGGATCATCAGTGATAGAGGATCTGTATCTGGATTGGTTGAACTTTATCAATGAGAATGTTCCCGTACGTAGGTAGATCCAAAGAGGACTAGAATCTTCTGAGCGTGCCTCCTCAGGTGTGGAACCTTCTCCTCTTTGAGAGAAGAGTACAAGTCCAACAGTGAGACGGACTTCAAGTGCTCTGCCAGAAGTGTGTCAGACTGCAGGTCAATGAGTTCCATCTGAACATCACTGGGTGCATTATCCACTCTGCAGGTGAAGGGAGAGGAAACCATGTGCATTTCACTCTCAACTGTTTGAAAGTCTTGAAATGGCCTTGAAAACTCACCATGCAGTGCTGCTAACATTGCTGAGTACCTGTGGAGGTGATCAGCTGATGGTGCCACTTCCTTCAGTGTTGGCAAGTGGGTGAGAATGCTGTCCTTCGTTTGGCTTGAGAGAAGCTGCAACTTTCTCATAAAAGCCTTCACTGCGCTGTACATTTCATGCACAAAAAGGCCCTTGCACTGCAGTTTGACATTGAGTTCATTCATTAGTGCAGTCACAACATCGACAGCAAAACCAAGGTCTGCCAGACAATCTGTGTCTGAAAGCTGTGGGACGTCATTTCCTTTCTTCACACAGAACTCCTGAATCTCCTCTCTCAGGTCCCAGACGTTTTTCAGCACTTTGCCCAGGCTGAGCCACCTGACAGCTGTGTGGTATCTTATGTCACCATGTTCAGTCTCATTCTCCTCCAAAAGTGCAACAAGCTGTCTGTGATTCATTCACTCTTGCCCTGATGAAGTGAACTATTTTAGTGACAACATCAACAACATGGTTCATTTTTAACACTGACTTACACAAAACCTCCTGCTGTGTAATACAATGCAAACATGTCCATTTCTGCCCAGGGTTCATTTCTGTCACTTTATCTTGCAGTCTCTTCAAAAGTCCAACATTTTCCCCCGTCACATCTGAACAACCATCCGTTGTCACACCAGCCAGCTTTTCCCATTTGAGTCCCAACTTGTCCAAACATTAGGGTGACCATTTCCATAACACCAAAAAGGAGGACATTATGCGGCATATCAATAAATTACCATGGTGTACATAGGACTCTGGTATACTCTCATTTACAATACAATTGTGTGTGGTTTGAAGATGTTTGTGTAGCTGAATAGGAAAAAATATTAATGAAAAGTCCAAAAGTTTGTTCACAGTATTTCAATTTGTTCAATACATTTTGGTGTTCAAAAACTGCTGACTGAGATGAATCTTTTGTGCCACAAAACATAACATGTGTTGACTCACTCAACTGGACTCAACTTTTTTGAAAAGCATAAATAACCTTTTATGTTAACAACAAAGGAGATTGTAAAGAAAACAACATTTACATTCAACTGCTCAAAAAGTATAGCATTTCTAAAGTGCTTCAGTCATTTGGGGACTTGTCTTCAGTGTCTTCATCTGTATGTATGTGTGTGTGTGTGTGTGTGTGTGTGTGTGTGTGTGTGTGTGTGTTTGTGTATGTGTGTGTCAGTATTTGGGTCTCTTCACATGTAGCAGCTCAGGAGACAACAGCACCTGTCATCATGGCTTCCAAATCTGTTTTGTTTTCAACCCAATAAATATGAATATTTCATGTAGCCCCTCAGTGAAATCATAAGACTAGTGTACTTACCAAAATAGTTGATTGTCTATCTGCAATACTTCTGTTCTTTCCTGGCTGCATCCAAGAGTTTTTTTTGTTTCCAATGAACTTCTTGTACACCTCTGTGCAGTAATAAGTGAAACTGACACACACTTGCGGAGCCTTGTTTACGTTTTTAACCAATGATATAGCGGATATTTATCTGACAGCGCTCTTAGCCAATCAGCGGATCCGACATTGCGGGCAAGTGGACGCCGATACGGGTCCCTTTCGCGTGTCCGCTTCGAAGGCGCGATACCTCCGCGGCGAATCCGTGGAGTCTTTTTGCTGTGTGGGTAGTGCCTAAAAAAGGAGGACAAATACGGCTTGATGCTGCGCCGGACGCCGGACAGGGCATTGGAAAGCCGGACTGTCCGGCCTAAATCCGGACGTCTGGCCACCCTACCAAACATATTAGTGCCGCAGAGTCCAGCAAACACTCCTTGATAAACTCTCCGTCAGGAAACGGCTTACTTTTTCTGGTGATTTTGTGGGATATGACATAACTTGTCTAGACAGCCGCTTCTCTGTGTGAGCAAAGTTTTGTGAAAAAAAAAAAATCCTTGTTGGTTTCGCAGTTAAGCTAGCAAAGCATTGGACTCCCTCGCGCGCTCTTCATCAGACACATTCTTGTATTTCTCCTGGTGATTGGTGACGTAGTGGCGATTCAAATTGTAATCTTAGAACACAGCCACCTGTGTACCACAAACTAAGCACACCGCTTTACTTTTGACTTCTATAAATAAATATTTATCAGTCCATGTCTTGTTGAAAACGGTATCAACTTTTCTTTTTTATGCCGTGAGCTGACACTTTGAGGGCTTAGCTGGCCAGCATCACTTGTGTCTGTTCACGCACGCAAGTCCATAGATGTATAATACACACCTGCGACACGTAAATGAAGAGAAACGGCACGGTTTTCAAAATAAAAGCGGCACAACTGTACAGCATGAACGGCATAAATTATGTTATATATTATTTTTTCGTTCATGTTCTGATTGACCTCACCCTCACGCGGGTCGCACAGGGTAAAAAAAGTAGCCTACTAAAAAATAAAGATTTAGGCACAGTTGAGGTGTGTGTGTGCGTGTGTGTGTGTGTGTGTGTGTGCGCGCGCGTGTGTGTGTGCGTTTGTTTGTCTGTGTGTGTGTGTGAGAGAGATCCCCTCTATGGATGAAAACATAAAATAATAATGCAGGTTGTGTCAATGAAAATCAAAGTTTATGTCAAAGTAGAAATGAGCGTCTCAGTTCCTCTTCCTCCCTCTCAGACCCCCACCAGAGAGGTGTTTGCTCCCTTCTGATTGGTCAGGACGGCGTGATTGTTCTGTTGTGTGTCTGACGTGTGATTCAACCCAATGTGCTGCATGTTGATGTCAACAGCTTACAGACGTTTAGGGCCCACATCAAGAACAAAAGCTTTCAGGTTAGTTCAGATTCAGAACTAAGAGTGTTTCTACTGACAGAGTCCAACACACACTCACTGCTATTACACAAGAAGAGAAGAGGACATGTTGTCTTTAACAGAGCATCACATCCACATTTTATTATTTCACATCATTTCAATGAGTTCAAGATGGTAAAGTCATCACATTGGGAAGTTTTTCTTAGGAAGGCCCGTTTATCAATCAACATGAGATTCATTGATGGCAAATGATTCTGAACCTGAGGCTTTGAGCTTTGAATCCCTCTGTGATAAGTGTTCAGTCACTACAACTTCTGAATAATCCAAACTACATTCTTTACTGGAATATTGATCCAGATATCAGTGTCTCACACTTGTGTTCTGTGTTTCCATCACATCATCAATCACAGGAAGCAAAATCACATTCAGCTATCAAAAGTCAGGCTTTCTAATGTTGGCAAAGCAAATCATCATACTCATAATCATACATCATCATGTCATGTTCTCGTTGCTATAAAATGCATATTCTACTATCACCTAGCAACCACTTCCTGTAGCAAATCAATGACAAAGAAAAAACCATTGACAGAAACCAAAACACTCAGAAAAACTAAAGCGGCAACAAATCAGGCATTTAAGACTGAAATCTGCTCTATTGTGCTTTTGCATATTTAGGCTACTTACGTTTACACAAGGTGGCTTTGCTTCCTACATCCCAAAGCCAAATTCCAGCATAGAGCGGCTGAGTGAATGTGGTCTGGACTCTGTGGAGGAGAGTCATGGTGTCAGAGACGCTGTAGAAGGACAGAAGACCTGCAGGCTGATTCAGGTACACTCCTACTCTGGAGGAGAGAGAGACTGAGAGAGGAGTGTAGATACTGTTATGTGTAAAATAAAACATGTTGTTGACATGATATAATGACCAAGACTTTTCATTGTATCCAAATCTACTTTCACCCCCTCCTCTTTTAATATCCTTGTATGTCACTGCTACTACAACTCCTCCTCTGCTCCACTCCACCTCCCAGTAACAACGTCCAGTCAGACTCTCTGTACTCAGGACCTGAGCACAGAGAGTGAATCTGTCTGGATGATCAGAATATGACTGAGGTTCATTCATCCATGTTACTTTTCTGTTCCCCTCAGATAATAACAGATGTGTGTGTGCTGTGTTTGGATCCATTGTGATTTCCTGTGAATATCTTAAGAATCCAGCTCTGGTCTTGGGCTCTGCTGGTGACAGTAAAACATCCAGATCAGTCAGTGTCAGTGAGATCTTGGTCCATCCCTCACTCAGCATGTTCTGTAGTTGATCTCTGACCTTTGACACAGCCGCCGTCACCTCCTCAAAGTGCCTCAGAGGACGGATATTGATGCTGGCTGAGTGTGTAGATTCACTGAGATGTGGCAGTGAGGGGTAATTGTGTAGAAACTGGATGTGATCCTCTGTGTGTGACAGCTGCTGCAGCTCAGCGTCTTTCCTCCTCAGCTCAGTGATCTCCTGCTCCAGCTTCTCCTGAAGCTCTTCAGCTCCACTCACTTCAGTTTTCTGCTGGGATCTGATCTGCTGCTTCACATCAGAGCTTCTTTTCTCCATGAGACGGATCAGCTGGCTGAAGATCTCCTCACTGTCCCTCACTGCTTTATCAGCAGACTGATTGATGTCCTTCACCTCCTGCTGAAGCACCTTCACGTCTTTCTGTCTGTCCTGGATTCTCTGCTGGACTTGTTGTCAACTCTCCCCGAGCTCTCTCTGCCTCTCCTTCCTCTCTGCTGCAGCTGAGACTGTGTGGTGACCTTTATGTTCATCCATAGAGCAGAGATAACAGATACACTGCTGATCAGTGCGGCAGAACATCTTCATCACCTCATCATGAAGAGGGCAGATGTTCTCCTGAAGCTTGTTGGAGGGCTCCACCAGCTTGTGTTTCTTAAATGTTGCTGAGTCATAGTGAGGCTGGAGGTGTTGCTCACAGTAAGAGGCCACACACTGCAGACAGGACTTGATGGCTGTCCGTTTTCTCCCAGTGCAGAAATCACAACCAACATCTGCAGGTCCAGCATAGCAGTGATCAGCAGGAGCAGCTTGGAGTTCTGTCTTCTTCAGCTCCTCCACTAAATCTGCTAACATGGTGTTTCTCACCAGGACAGGCCTCGGTGTGAAGGTCTGTCTGCACTGAGGGCAGCTGGGGATTTTCTCCTTCTCCTCTTCATCCCAGTAGTTGTTAATACATCTCCTGCAGTAGCTGTGTCCACAGGGAATAGTCACCGGCTCCTTCAGCAGATCCAGACAGATCGAACAGGAGATTCTTTCTTGATCCAGCTGAATTCCTTGCTGCGCCATTTCACCTCTCAGTTCAGTGAACAGGTGAGTTTGACTTCTGCACAAAAGAAATCTTCAGCACTTGTTGACTCCACCCTCTCTTAAAGTGACAAACCTTTGAGGGGAAGAAGGAAGTCAGAGCACAGGGAGGAGCTGCTGTGTTCAGGGAGGAGGAGTTTGACCAACCTCTCAAACACAGGGCAGAGCGGGGCAGAGCGGGGCCAGTGGATCCAGACCAAACTGCTCCTCTCTATTATCTATCACAGGATAATGAAGGCTCATCTTTATAACTGAGATTATTCCATTGATTTAACTTTGATTAATTAACTTTAATTGAATAAACTCCTATATTTCCCCCCTGGATCCAGACCAGCACCAAACTCTAAAGGCTTCTTCTTCTGTGCTCCACCCTTCTACAGAGCTTCATCTCAGTCCATTCGACATTTGATTCTCACACACACTCGGCTCCACACAGGAAGTCCATATTTAATAACAGGACTATATCAGCACCATGGACGGACGACACCGGTCTGTCTTTAACTGGCGCTAAAGAGCAACACCTGGTGGACGCGTTGCAATTCCAGATGGGAATCTTTAGAATCAAACCAGGGTGAAGCGCAGACGCACCGAAACGCCCCTGTAACACATAACGCCCGGCGGCTCCAGGTGGGAGACGGCGCCTCTCGGCCCGTGGCTCCTAAAGATCATAATAATAATACAGGTAATGTTCTCATTGCTATAAAATGCATATTCTACTATCGCGTAGCAACCACTTCCTGTAGCAAATCAATGACAAAGAAAAAACCATTGACAGAAACCAAAACACTCTGAAAAACTAAAGCAGCAACAAATCAGGACATTAAAGACTGAAAACTGCTCTGTTGTGCTTTTGCATTTTTAGGCTACCTAAGTTTACACAAGGTGGCAGTGTTTCCTGCAGAAGAATAAAGCCAAATTCCAGCATAGAGCAGCTGAGTGAATGTTGTCTGGACTCTGTGGAGGAGAGTCATGGTGTCAGAGACGCTGTAGAAGGACAGAAGACCTGCAGGCTGATCCAGGTACACTCTTACTCTGGAGGAGGGAGGGACTGAGAGAGGAGTGGTGATACTGTTATGTCTGAAAGAACAACTGTTGTTGTGATGATATAATGACCAAGACTTTTCATTGTATCCAAATCCACTTTCACCCCCTCCTCTTTTAATATCCTTGTATGTCACTCCTACTACAACTCCTCCTCCTCCGCTCCTCTCCACCTCCCAGTAACAACGTCCAGTCAGACTCTCTGTACTCAGGACCTGAATATAGTGAGTGAATTTGTCCACATGATAATAATATGAATGATGGTTTTTAATTAGTGTCACTTTTCTGTTCCCCTCAGATAATAACAGATGTGTGTGTGCTGTGTTTGGATCCATTGTGATTTCCTGTGAATATCTTAAGAATCCAGCTCTGGTCTTGGGCTCTGCCGGTGACAGTGAAACATCCAGATCAGTCAGTGTCAGTGAGATCTTGGACCATCCCTCACTCAGCATGTTCTGTAGTTGATCTCTGACCTTTGACACAGCCACAGCTCTCTTAAAGTAACAAACCTTTGAGGGGAAGAGGGAAGTCAGAGCACAGGGAGGAGCTGCTGTGTTCAGGGAGGAGGAATTTGACCAACATGAAAAACACAGCAGAGCAGAGCAGAGCAGAGAGATTGTATTTGTGTACTTGTGGGTTTCTGTGTGGAGCTGAAGCAGCGATTGACAGGCAACCGGGTCATGAGTGCAGTGAGAGCAGCATTTTCAAAACAAGTGAACTGCGTAAATGAAGTATCGCCAATTTTATAATCTGACTGTCAATGCAGACTTTTCAACAACAAAGATCTTTAAATTCCAACAGAATAGACTTCATTAGAGATCAAACTGGTGAATGAACCAAAGTTCAAAATGAGATATGAAGTTTACACTGAGGCAGATTTGTTCTGTGTTTTGATTCTCACACACACTCGGCTCCACACAGCAAGTCCATATTTAATAACAGGATTATATCAGCACCATGGACGGACGACACCCGTCTGTCTTTAACTGGCGCTAAAGAGCGACACCTGGTGGGCGCGTCGCAATTCCAGATGGGAATCTTTAGACTCAAACCAGGGTGAAGCACAGACGCACGGAAACGCCCCTGCAGCACGTAACGCCCGGCGGCTCCAGGTGGGAGACGGCGCCTCTCGGCCCGTGGCTCCTAAAGATCAGTCTGGGGGTTTTGATTCTGAAGTTTCCCACCTGCCTGTCAGCCGTGCGCTCAGGATGTGATCACTTTGTACAATGAAGGTGTTCGTCTGAGAGAAAACTGTACAAACCTTTTCTTTCTTTTTCGCTGTTTTCTTTTGTGTGACAGGCTTGGGGTCAGACATGCAGACGGCAGTGTTCAGACTCACACACACACACACACACACACACACACACACATCCATCGCAGCGTGGCACAGAGATTAACACAGCACCGTGTGTGACTTCTTTTAAAGCGTTTTGATCACATGTTGACAGCGGCAGCAGCTGTGATGACTTCAGTCAGACCGGGCGGTTTGACTTGTACATAGCCGAGCGTTTGCCATCTCTGGCTTTGAGTTTTTCTTGTTTTCCTTTGTGATTTTCCTTGAAACTGAACTGAGTTTTGAGTCCATCAAAGACTTTTCATCTGGAGAGACTTTGTGACGCCGCTGACTGTCGGAAAGGATTTGTGTCTGTGTATGTGTGTGTGTGTGGGGAGGGGTGACAAAGAAAAAAACATCGACAGAAACCAAAACACTCAGAAAAACTAAAGGGGAAACAAATTTAAGGGCATTTAAGACTGAAATCTGCTCCGATGTGCTTTTGCATATTTAAGCTACTTAAGTTTACACAAGGTGGCGTTCTCTCCTACAGAATGATAAAGCCAAATTCCAGCATAGAGCGGCTGAGTGAATGTGGTCTGGACTCTGTGGAGGAGAGTCATGGTGTCAGAGACGCTGTAGAAGGACAGAAGACCTGCAGGCTGATCCAGGTACACTCCTACTCTGGAGGAGGGAGGGACTGAGAGAGGAGTGTTGATACTGTTATGTCTGAAAAAACAACTGTTGTTGTAATGATATAATGACCAAGACTTTAAATTGTTTCCAAATAGACTTTCACCCCCTCCTCTTTTAATATCCTTGTATGTCACTGCTACTATAACTCCTCCTCCGCTCCACTCCACCTCCCAGTAACAACGTCCAGTCAGACTCTCTGTACTCAGGACCTGAGTATAGTCAGTGAATCTGTCTGGATGATCAGAATATGACTGAGGTTTATTCATACGTGTTACTTTTCTGTTCCCCTCAGATAATAACAGATGTGTGTATGCTGTGTTTGGATCCATTGTGATTTCCTGTGAATATCTTAAGAACCCAGCTCTGGTCTTGGGCTCTGCTGGTGACAGTGAAACATCCAGATCAGTCAGTGTCAGTGAGATCTTGGTCCATCCCTCACTCAGCATGTTCTGTAGTTGATCTCTGACCTTTGACACAGCCGCCGTCACCTCCTCAAAGTGCCTCAGAGGACGGATATTGATGCTGGCTGAGTGTGTAGATTCACTGAGATGTGGCAGTGAGGGGTAATTGTGTAGAAACTGGATGTGATCCTCTGTGTGTGACAGCTGCTGCAGCTCAGCGTCTTTCCTCCTCAGCTCAGTGATCTCCTGCTCCAGCTTCTCCTGAAGCTCTTCAGCTCCACTCACTTCAGTTTTCTGCTGGGATCTGATCTGCTGCTTCACATCAGAGCTTCTTTTCTCCATGAGACGGATCAGCTGGCTGAAGATCTCCTCACTGTCCCTCACTGCTTTATCAGCAGACTGATTGATGTCCTTCACCTCCTGCTGAAGCACCTTCACGTCTTTCTGTCTGTCCTGGATTCTCTGCTGGACTTGTTGTCGACTCTCCCCGAGCTCTCTCTGCCTCTCCTTCCTCTCTGCTGCAGCTGAGACTGTGTGGTGACCTTTATGTTCATCCACAGAGCAGAGATAACAGATACACTGCTGATCAGTGCGGCAGAACATCTTCATCACCTCATGGTGAAGAGAGCAGATGTTCTCCTGAAGCTTGTTGGAGGGCTCCACCAGCTTGTGTTTCTTTAATGGAGGTACATCATAGTGAGGCTTGAGGTGTTGCTCACAGTAAGAGGCCACACACTGCAGACAGGACTTGATGGCTGTCCGTTTTCTCCCAGTGCAGAAATCACAACCAACATCTGCAGGTCCAGCATAGCAGTGATCAGCAGGAGCAGCTTGGAGTTCTGTCTTCTTCAGCTGCTCCACTAAATCTGCTAACATGGTGTTTCTCACCAGGACAGGCCTCAGTGTGAAGGTCTGTCTGCACTGAGGGCAGCTGGGGATTTTCTCCTCCTCCTCCCTTTCATCCCAGCGGTTGTTAATACATCTCCTGCAGTAGCTGTGTCCACAGGGAATAGTCACCGGCTCCTTCAGCAGATCCAGACAGATCGAACAGCAGAAGGTTTCTTGATCCAGCTGAATTCCTTGCTGCGCCATTTCCCCTCTCAGTTCAGGGAGCGTCTGAGTTTCACTTCTGCACAAAAGAAATCTTCAGCACTTGTTGGCTCCACCCTCTCTTAAAGTGACAAACCTTTGAGGGGAAGAAGGAAGTCAGAGCACAGGGAGGAGCTGCTGTGTTCAGGGAGGAGGAGTTTGACCAACATGCAAAACAAAGCAGAGCAGAGCAGAGCGGAGCCAGTGGATCCAGAGCAAACTGCTCCTATTCCATTAATTAACTTAAATAAACTCTTATATTTCCCCCCTGGATCCAGACCAGCACCAAGTTCTAAAGGCTTCCTTTCTGTGCTCCACCCTTCTACAGAGCTTCATCTCAGTCCATTCAACATTTTGAGTCAAGCTGTCGTCAAACCGACACATACACACACACACACACACACACACACACACACACACACACACACACAGGAGAGAAGGAGTGTGGAGATACTGTGTGTGTTTAGTAAACTACAGGGACGATCTCTGTGATGCATTATTGGGGAGGAACAAGTCAGAGTAACAGAGTGGTGTGTGAGCCAGGGCGTGTGTGCATGCAGCTACATGTATGTACAGCATGTGTGTGTGTCGTTCATGCTGAACACACTATGGTTTGTATTTGTGTACTTGTGGGTTTCTGTGTGGAGCTGAAGCAGTGATTGGCAACCTTTTCATGAGAGCACTGTGTGTGTGTGTGTGTGTGTGTGTGTGTGTGTGTGTTTGTTAGTTCAGTGCCATCTACAACTACTTTATTTGTAACTAGTACAAAACTTTGTACAAAAAGCAATACATGTTCTTTTTCAGTTCATTTGACTTCAGTTCAGTGAGAGAAATCCAGTCTGGCTTGGGCTTGAACAAGTGCATTGAAATGTGGCTGAATGTGTGAGGTGGATATGTGAAGGCCAGCTGAGAGGGGATCATCAGTGATAGAGGATCTGTATCTGGATTGGTTGAACTTCATCACTGAGAATGTCTGTTCCCGTACGTAGGTAGATCCAAAGAGGACTAGAATCTTCTGAGCGTGCCTCCTCAGGTGTGGAACCTTCTCCTCTTTGAGAGAAGAGTACAAATCCAACAGTGAGACGGACTTCAAGTGCTCTGCCAGAAGTGTGTCAGACTGCAGGTCAATGAGTTCCATCTGAACATCACTGGGTGCATTATCCACTCTGCAGGTGAAGGGAGAGGAAACCATGTGCATTTCACTCTCAACTGTTTGAAGGTCTTGAAATGGCCTTGAAAACTCACCATGCAGTGCTGCTAACATTGCTGAGTACCTGTGGAGGTGATCAGCTGATGGTGCCACTTCCTTCAGTGTTGGCGAGTGTGTGAGAATGCTGTCCTTCGTTTGGCTTGAGAGAAGCTGCAACTTTCTCATAAAAGCCTTCACTGCGCTGTACCTTTCATGCACAAAAAGGCCCTCGCACTGCAGTTTGACATTGAGTTCATTCATTAGTGCAGTCACAACATCGACAGCAAAACCAAGGTCTGCCAGCCAATCTGTGTCTGAAAGCTGTGGGATGTCATTTCCTTTCTTCACACAGAACTCCTGAATCTCCTCTCTCAGGTCCCAGACGTTTTTCAGCACTTTGCCCAGGCTGAGCCACCTGACAGCTGTGTGGTATCTTATGTCACCATGTTCAGTCTCATTCTCCTCCAAAAGTGCAACAAGCTGTCTGTGATTCATTCACTCTTGCCCTGA
Source organism: Genypterus blacodes (assembly GCF_046128005.1). Taxonomy (NCBI): domain Eukaryota; kingdom Metazoa; phylum Chordata; class Actinopteri; order Ophidiiformes; family Ophidiidae; genus Genypterus; species Genypterus blacodes. The sequence continues at coordinate 34,618 of NW_027467127.1, read as the reverse complement.
TGAAGTGAACTATTTTAGTGACAACATCAACAACATGGTTCATTTTTAACACTGACTTACACAAAACCTCCTGCTGTGTAATACAATGCAAACATGTCCATTTCTGCCCAGGGTTCATTTCTGTCACTTTATCTTGCAGTCTCTTCAAAAGTCCAACATTTTCCCCCGTCACATCTGAACAACCATCCGTTGTCACACCAGCCAGCTTTTCCCATTTGGGTCCCAACTTGTCCAAACATTAGGGTGACCATTTCCATAACACCAAAAAGGAGGACATATTACATTACGATCATTTGGCAGACGCTTTTATCCAAAGCGACTTACATTACAATACCACCCTTCGCAGGGGGGGGAGCAATTGAGGGTTCGGTGCCTTGCTCAGGGGTGCCTCGGCAGGGGCTCGAACCGGCAACCCTCCAATTCCCAAGCGGAAGCTCTACCCACTGAGCCACTGCCTGCCTTACATTATGCGGCATATCAATAAATTACTATGGTGTACATAGGACTCTGGTATACTCTCATTTACAATACAATTGTGTGTGGTTTGAAGATGTTTGTGTAGCTGAATAGGAAAAAATATTAATGAAAAGTCAAAAAGTTTGTTCACAGTATTTAAATTTGTTCAATACATTTTGGTGTTCAAAAACTGCTGACTGAGATGAATCTTTTGTGCCACAAAACATAACATGTGTGGACTCACTCAACTGGACTCAACTTTTTTGAAAAGCATAAATAACCTTTTATGTTAACAACAAAGGAGATTGTAAAGAAAACAACATTTACATTCAACTGCTCAAAAAGTATAGCATTTCTAAAGTACCTCAGTCATTTGGGGACTTGTCTTCAGTGTCTTCATCTGTATGTATGTGTGTGTGTGTGTGTGTGTGTGTGCCTGTGTGTGTGTGTGTGTGTGTGTGTGAATCCCCTCATAAAATAATGCAGATGTAAATTAAAATCAAAGTTTATGTGGAAGTAGAAATGAGCGTCTCAGTTCCTCTTCCTCCCTCTCAGACCCCCACCAGAGAGGTGTTTGCTCCCTTCTGATTGGTCAGGATGGCGTGATTGTTCTGTTGTGTGTCTGACGTGATTCAACCCAATGTGCTGCATGTTGATGTCAACAGCTTACAGACGTTAAGGGCCCACATCAAGAACAAAAGCTTTCAGGTTAGTTCAGATTCAGAACTAAGAGTGTTTCTACTGACAGAGTCCAACACACACTCACTGCTATTACACAAGAAGAGAAGAGGACACAAGGACACGTTGTCTTTAACAGAGCATCACATCCACATTTTATTATTTCACATCATTTCAATGAGTTCAAGATGGTAAAGTCATCACATTGGGAAGTTTTTCTTAGGAAGGCCCGTTTATCAATCAACATGAGATTCATTGATGGCAAAAGCTACAAATGATTCTGAACCTGAGGCTTTGAGCTTTGAAACCCTCTGTGATAAGTGTTCAGTCACTACAACTGCAGGGAGAGTATTGACTGTCACTGTCACACGGTGGTTCAGTTCTCTCACCATGCTTCTGAATAATCCAAACTACATTCTTTACTGGAATATTGATCCAGATATCAGTGTCTCACACTTGTGTTCTGTGTTTCCATCACATCATCAATCACAGGACGCAAAATCACATTCAGCTATCAAAAGTCCGGCTTTCTAATGTTGGCAAAGCAAATCATCATACTCATAACCATACATCATCATGTCATGGTCTCATTGCTATAAAATGCATATTCTACTATCACCTAGCAACCACTTCCTGTAGCAAATCAATGACAAAGAAAAAACCATCGACAGAAACCGAAACACTAAAGAGGGAACAAATCAGGCATTTAAGACTGAAATCTGCTCCATTGTGCTCTTGCATATTTAGGCTACTTAAGTTCACACAAGGTGGCGTTGTTTCCTACAGCCCAAAGCCAAATTCCAGCATAGAGTGGCTGAGTGAATGTGGTCTGGACTCTGTGGAGGAGAGTCATGGTGTCAGAGACGCTGTAGAAGGACAGAAAACCTGCAGGCTGATCCAGGTACACTCCTACTCTGGAGGAGAGAGAGACTGAGAGAGGAGTGTTGATACTGTTATGTGTGAAAGAACAACTGTTGTTGTAATGAGATAATGACCAAGACTTTTTATTGTTTCCAAGTAGACTTTCACTCCCTCCTCCTTTAATATCCTTGTATGTCACTGCTACTCTAACTCCTCCGCTCCACTCCACCTCCCAGTAACAACGTCCAGTCAGACTCTCTGTACTCAGGACCTGAGACCAGAGAGTGAATCTGTCTGGATGATCAGAATATGACTGAGGTTTCTTCATCCATGTTACTTTTCTGTTCCCCTCAGATAATAACAGATGTGTGTGTGCTGTGTTTGGATCCATTGTGATTTCCTGTGAATATCTTAAGAATCCAGCTCTGGTCTTGGGCTCTGCTGGTGACAGTAAAACATCCAGATCAGTCAGTGTCAGTGAGATCTTGGTCCATCCCTCACTCAGCATGTTCTGTAGTTGATCTCTGACCTTTGACACAGCCGCCGTCACCTCCTCAAAGTGCCTCAGAGGACGGATATTGATGCTGGCTGAGTGTGTAGATTCACTGAGATGTGGCAGTGAGGGGTAATTGTGTAGAAACTGGATGTGATCCTCTGTGTGTGACAGCTGCTGCAGCTCAGCGTCTTTCCTCCTCAGCTCAGTGATCTCCTGCTCCAGCTTCTCCTGAAGCTCTTCAGCTCCACTCACTTCAGTTTTCTGCTGGGATCTGATCTGCTGCTTCACATCAGAGCTTCTTTTCTCCATGAGACGGATCAGCTGGCTGAAGATCTCCTCACTGTCCCTCACTGCTTTATCAGCAGACTGATTGAAGTCCTTCACCTCCTGCTGAAGCACCTTCACGTCTTTCTGTCTGTCCTGGATTCTCTGCTGGACTTGTTGTCGACTCTCCCCGAGCTCTCTCTGCCTCTTCTTCCTCTCTGCTGCAGCTGAGACTGTGTGGTGACCTTTATGTTCATCCATAGAGCAGAGATAACAGATACACTGCTGATCAGTGCGGCAGAAGATCTTCATCACCTCATGGTGAAGAGAGCAGATGTTCTCCTGAAGCTTGTTGGAGGGCTCCACCAGCTTGTGTTTCTTGAATGGAGCTACATCATAGTGAGGCTGGAGGTGTTGCTTACAGTAAGAGGCCAGACACTGCAGACAGGACTTGATGGCTTTCAGTTTTCTCCCAGTGCAGAAATCACAACCAACATCTGCAGGTCCAGGATAGCAGTGATCAGCAGGAGCAGCTTGGAGTTCTGTCTTCTTCAGCTGCTCCACTAAATCTGCTAACATGGTGTTCCTCACCAGGACAGGCCTCGGTGTGAAGGTCTGTCTGCACTGAGGGCAGCTGGGGATTTTCTCCTCCTCCTCCTCTTCATCCCAGTAGTTGTTAATACATCTCCTGCAGTAGCTGTGTCCACAGGGAATAGTCACCGGCTCCTTCAGCAGATCCAGACAGATCGAACAGCAGAAGGTTTCTTGATCCAGCTGAATTCCTTGCTGCGCCATTTCACCTCTCAGTTCAGTGAGCAGCTGAGTTTCACTTCTACACAAAAGAAATCTTCAGCACTTGTTGGCTCCACCCTCTCTTAAAGTGACAAACCTTTGAGGGGAAGAAGGAAGTCAGAGCACAGGGAGGAGCTGCTGTGTTCAGGGAGGAGGAGTTTGACCAACATGCAAAACACAGAGCAGAGCGGAGCCAGTGGATCCAGAGCAAACTGCTCCTATTCCATTTATTAACTTAAATAAACTCTTATATTTCCCCCCTGGATCCAGACCAGCACCAAACTCTAAAGGCTTCTTCTTCTGTGCTCCACCCTTCTACAGAGCTTCATCTCAGTCCATTCAACATTTTGAGTCAAGCTGTCTTCAAACCGACACATACACACACACACACACACACAGGAGAGAAGGAGTGTGGAGATACTTTGTGTGTTTAGTAAACTACAGGGACGATCTCTGTGATGCATTATTGGAGAGGAACAAGTCAGAGTAACAGAGTGGTGTGTGAGCCAGGGCGTGTGTGCATGCAGCTACATGTATGTACAGCATGTGTGTGTGTCGTTCATGCTGAACACACTATGGTTTGTATTTGTGTACTTGTGGGTTTCTGTGTGGAGCTGAAGCAGTGATTGGCAACCTTTTCATGAGAGCACTGTGTGTGTGTGTGTGTGTGTGTGTGTGTGTGTTTGTTAGTTCAGTGCCATCTACAACTACTTTATTTGTAACTAGTACAAAACTTTGTACAAAAAGCAATACATGTTCTTTTTCAGTTCATTTGACTTCAGTTCAGTGAGAGAAATCCAGTCTGGCTTGGGCTTGAACAAGTGCATTGAAATGTGGCTGAATGTGTGAGGTGGATATGTGAAGGCCAGCTGAGAGGGGATCATCAGTGATAGAGGATCTGTATCTGGATTGGTTGAACTTTATCAATGAGAATGTCTTTTCCCGTACGTAGGTAGATCCACAGAGGACTAGAATCTTCTGAGCGTGCCTCCTCAGGTGTGGAACCTTCTCCTCTTTGAGAGAAGAGTACAAATCCAACAGTGAGACGGACTTCAAGTGCTCTGCCAGAAGTGTGTCAGACTGCAGGTCAGTGAGTTCCATCTGAACATCACTGGGTGCATTATCCACTCTGCAGGTGAAGGGAGAGGAAACCATGTGCATTTCACTCTCAACTGTTTGAAAGTCTTGAAATGGCCTTGAAAACTCACCATGCAGTGCTGCTAACATTGCTGAGTACCTGTGGAGGTGATCAGCTGATGGTGCCACTTCCTTCAGTGTTGGCAAGTGGGTGAGAATGCTGTCCTTCGTTTGGCTTGAGAGAAGCTGCAACTTTCTCATAAAAGCCTTCACTGCGCTGTACATTTCATGCACAAAAAGGCCCTTGCACTGCAGTTTGACATTGAGTTCATTCATTAGTGCAGTCACAACATCGACAGCAAAACCAAGGTCTGCCAGACAATCTGTGTCTGAAAGCTGTGGAATCATTTCCTTTCTTCACACAGAACTCCTGAATCTCCTCTCTCAGGTCCCAGACGTTTTTCAGCACTTTGCCCAGGCTGAGCCACCTGACAGCTGTGTGGTATCTTATGTCACCATGTTCATTCTCATTCTCCTCCAAAAGTGCAACAAGCTGTCTGTGATTCATTCACTCTTGCCCTGATGAAGTGAACTATTTTAGTGACAACATCAACAACATGGTTCATTTTTAACACTGACTTACACAAAACCTCCTGCTGTGTAATACAATGCAAACATGTCCATTTCTGCCCAGGGTTCATTTCTGTCACTTTATCTTGCATTCTCTTCAAAAGTCCAACATTTCCCACCGTCACATCTGAACAACCATCCGTTGTCACACCAGCCAGCTTTTCTCATTTGAGTCCCAACTTGTCCAAACATGCATTTACCTCGGTGAACAAATCAATCCCAGTTGTTGTCCCTTTCATTGACTGTATTGCTGCCGGCTCCTCCGTGATTTTGAAGTCTGCAGTTATCCCACGGAAGAAGATGAGTAGCTGGGCAGTGTCACGTACATCGCAGCTCTCATCCAAAGCCAAGGGGAAATAGTCAAAGTTGACCGCTGTGTTCTTCAGCTGAAGCTCCAGATTTCCCTGGATGTCCTCTCCCCTCCTCGTTACAGAGAGGGGCGCGTCCCCAAAAGCGCCCTTTTTCTCCGGGCATATTAGTGCTGCAGAGTCCAGCAAACACTCCTTGATAAACTCTCCGTCAGGAAACGGCTTACTTTTTCTGGCGATTTTGTGGGATATGACATAACTTGTCTTGACAGCCGCATCTCTGTGTGAGCAAAGTTTGGAAAAAAAAAAAAAATCCTTGTTGGTTTCGCAGTTTAGCTAGCAAAGCATTGGACTCCCTTGCGCACTCTTCATCAGACACATTCTTGTATTTCTCCTGGTGATTGGTGACGTAGTGGCGATTCAAATTGTAATCTTAGAACACAGCGACCTGTGTACCACAAACTAAGCACACCGCTTTACTTTTGACTTCTATAAATAAATATTTATCAGTCCATGTCTTGTTGAAAACGGTATCAACTTTTCTTTTATATGCCGTGAGCTGACACTTTGAGGGCTTAGCTGGCCAGCATCACTTGTGTCTGTTCACGCACGCAAGTCCATAGATGTATAATACACACCTGCGACACGTAAATGAAAGAGAAACGGCACGGTTTTCAAAATAAAAGCAGCACAACTGTACAGCATGAACGGCATAAATTATGTTATATATTATTTTTTCGTTCATGTTCTGATTGACCTCACCCTCACGCGGGTCGCACAGGGTAAAAAAAGTAGCCTACTAAAAAATAAAGATTTGGGCACAGTTGAGGTGTGTGTGTGCGTGTGTGTGCGCGCGCGCGTGTGTGTGTGCGTGTGTGCGTGTGTTTGTCTGTGTGTGTGTGTGAGAGAGATCCCCTCTATGGATGAAATCATAAAATAATAATGGAGGTTGTGTCAATGAAAATCAAAGTTTATGTCAAAGTAGAAATGAGCGTCTCAGTTCCTCTTCCTCCCTCTCAGACCCCCACCAGAGAGGTGTTTGCTCCCTTCTGATTGGTCAGGACGTTGTTGTGTGTCTGACGTGTTTCAACCCAATGTGCTGCATGTTGATGTCAACAGCTTACAGACGTTAAGGGCCCACATCAAGAACAAAAGCTTTCAGGTTAGTTCAGATTCAGAACTAAGAGTGTTTCTACTGACAGAGTCCAACACACACTCACTGCTATTACACAAGAAGAGAAGAGGACACGTTGTCTTTAACAGAGCATCACATCCACATTTTATTATTTCACATCATTTCAATGAGTTCAAGATGGTAAAGTCATCACATTGGGAAGTTTTTCTTAGGAAGGCCCGTTTATCAATCAACATGAGATTCATTGATGGCAAAAGCTACAAATGATTCTGAACCTGAGGCTTTGAGCTTTCAAACCCTCTGTGATAAGTGTTCAGTCACTACAACTGCAGGGAGAGTATTGACTGTCACTGTCACACGGTGGTTCAGTTCTCTCACCATGCTTCTGAATAATCCAAACTACATTCTTTACTGGAATATTGATCCAGATATCAGTGTCTCACACTTGTGTTCTGTGTTTCCATCACATCATCAATCACAGGAAGCAAAATCACATTCAGCTATCAAAAGTCAGGCTTTCTAATGTTGGCAAAGCAAATCATCATACTCATAATCATACATCATCATGTCATGTTCTCATTGCTATAAAATGCATATTCTACTATCACCTAGCAACCACTTCCTGTAGCAAATCAATGACAAAGAAAAAAACATTGACAGAAACCAAAACACTCAGAAACACTAAAGGGGCAACAAATCAGGCATTTAAGACTGAAATCTGCTCCAATGTGCTTTTGCATATTTAGGCTACTTAAGTTTACACAAGGTGGCGTTGTCTCCTACAGAATAAAAAAGCCAAATTCCAGCATAGAGTGGCTGAGTGAATGTGGTCTGGACTCTGTGGAGGAGAGTCATGGTGTCAGAGACGCTGTAGAAGGACAGAAGACCTGCAGGCTGATCCAGGTACACTCCTACTCTGGAGGAGGGAGGGACTGAGAGAAGAGAGTTGATACTGTTATGTCTGAAAGCACAACTGTTGTTGTAATGATATAATGACCAAGACTTTTCATTGTTTCCAAATAGACTCTCTCGCCCTCCTCTTCTAATATCCTTGTATGTCACTGCCACTATACCTCCTCCTCCGCTCCACTCCACCTCCCAGTAACAACGTCCAGTCAGACTCTCTGTACTCAGGACCTGAGACCAGTTAGTGAATCTGTCTGGATGATCAGAATATGACAGAGGTTCATTCAGATAAGTTACTTTTCTGTTCCCCTCAGATAATAACAGACGTGTGTGTGCTGTGTTTGGATCCATTGTGATTTCCTGTGAATATCTTAAGAATCCAGCTCTGGTCTTGGGCTCTGCTGATGACAGTGAAACATCCAGATCAGTCAGTGTCAGTGAGATCTTGGTCCATCCCTCACTCAGCATGTTCTGTAGTTGATCTCTGACCTTTGACACAGCCGCCGTCACCTCCTCAAAGTGCCTCAGAGGACGGATATTGATGCTGGCTGAGTGTGTAGATTCACTGAGATGTGGCAGTGAGGGGTAATTGTGTAGAAACTGGATGTGATCCTCTGTGTGTGACAGCTGCTGCAGCTCAGCGTCTTTCCTCCTCAGCTCAGTGATCTCCTGCTCCAGCTTCTCCTGAAGCTCTTCAGCTCCACTCACTTCAGTTTTCTGCTGGGATCTGATCTGCTGCTTCACATCAGAGCTTCTTTTCTCCATGAGACGGATCAGCTGGCTGAAGATCTCCTCACTGTCCCTCACTGCTTTATCAGCAGACTGATTGAAGTCCTTCACCTCCTGCTGAAGCACCTTCACGTCTTTCTGTCTGTCCTGGATTCTCTGCTGGACTTGTTGTCGACTCTCCCCGAGCTCTCTCTGCCTCTCCTTCCTCTCTGCTGCAGCTGAGACTGTGTGGTGACCTTTATGTTCATCCACAGAGCAGAGATAACAGATACACTGTTGATCAGTGCGGCAGAACATCTTCATCACCTCATGGTGAAGAGAGCAGATGTTCTCCTGAAGCTTGTTGGAGGGCTCCACCAGCTTGTGTTTCTTTAATGGAGCTACATCATAGTGAGGCTGGAGGTGTTGCTCACAGTAAGAGGCCACACACTGCAGACAGGACTTGATGGCTTTCCGTTTTCTCCCAGTGCAGAAATCACAACCAACATCTGCAGGTCCAGGATAGCAGTGATCAGCAGGAGCAGCTTGGAGTTCTGTCTTCTTCAGCTGCTCCACTAAATCTGCTAACATGGTGTTCCTCACCAGGACAGGCCTCGGTGTGAAGGTCTGTCTGCACTGAGGGCAGCTGGGGATTTTCTCCTTCTCCTCTTCATCCCAGTAGTTGTTAATACATCTCCTGCAGTAGCTGTGTCCACAGGGAATAGTCACCGGCTCCTTCAGCAGATCCAGACAGATCGAACAGCAGATTCTTTCTTGATCCATCTGAATTCTTTGCTGCGCCATTTCACCTCTCAGTTCAGTGAGCGGCTGAGTTTCCCTTCTGCACAAAAGAAATCTTCAGCACTTGTTGGCTCCACCCTCTCTTACAGTGACAAACCTTTGAGAGGAAGAAGGAAGTCAGAGCACAGGGAGGAGCTGCTGCGTTCAGGGGGGAGGAGTTTGACCAACATGCAAAACACAGCAGAGCAGAGCAGAGCAGAGTTGATTAATTAACTTTTGATTAAATAAACTCTTATATTTCCCCCCTGGATCCAGACCAGCACCAAACTCTAAAGGCTTCTTCTTCTGTGCTCCACCCTTCTACAGAGCTTCATCTCAGTCCATTCAACATTTTAAGTCAAGCTGTCTTCAAACCGACACACACACACACACACACACACACACACACACACACACAGACACCCACACACAGGAGAGAAGGAGTGTGGAGATACTGTGAGTGTTTAGTAAACTACAGGGACGATCTCTGTGATGCATTATTGGAGAGGAACAAGTCAGAGTGACAGAGTGGTGTGTGAGCCAGCGTGTGTGTGTAAGCAGCTACTTGTGTGTATAATACTAAGTAATCCTCGTGTCCTCATGTAGATGACGTGTTGGAAATTCTAGAACTCCAATTTTTTCCTTGTCCAAGATATGGGCTTTTCACAAAAATACCGGATGTGGTCCATCACTGTGTCGTTTAGGTAACATGGGTAGTTTGTGCCGGAAAAAAAAGTTGAAAAAGGAGGTGAAGAAAAAGAACAAATAGAAAATGGAGGTGAAGAAAATGACTAAAAGAACCAGAAAATAAGAAAACAGGAGGTGAACAAAAAGAACGACAGTGTAGAAAAATAAGACAAAGGAGAAGTAAAAGAATGATAGAATGGAAAAACTGAAAATAGAAGGTGAAGAGAAAGGATAGATTGAGAAAGAGGAGGTTCTTCAGTGGGAAGTTGAGGCTGCACTGTGATCGTCTCCTGTCCTCATGAAACTGCACAGCTCTGAATGTTTTGATGTTTGGTTCCTGCAGGATGTGTCCCAGTTTCTTTGGGATTTGAAGTTCAGGCTGTCCACTCTCAATCTCCTTAATGGTTCCTGCACGCTGTCGCCTCCTCTGGTTCCATCTGGACCCAGGGGTCCGGCTGCTCTTGGTCCTTGGTTGATGATCAGCTGGTCCTCAATGCTACTCATCCTCATCGGGCTTTACCAGGTTTCTAGATGTTGCCGTGTGACGACTTCCTCTCTTCTGCTGCAGACTCCACAAGGTCTGTCTCTGTGTGTGTGTGTGTACATTGCCATGGCCCAACCTGAGAAATAGGAACAAATCCCAATCCATAGTTAGAGGCTCTGAGAGTCAGAGCTCTCCTTACTGACAACTGATGATGAGGTCTTACGGTGGAGTGCAGGTCACACGGCTGAGTGAATGTGGTCTGGACTCTGTGGAGGAGAGTCATGGTGTCAGAGGACAGAAGACCTGCAGGCTGATCCAGGTACACTCCTACTCTGGAGGAGGGAGGGACTGAGAGAGGAGTGCTGATACTGTTTCGTCTGAAAGGACACCTGTTGTCGTAACGATATAATGACCAAGACTTGTCATTGTTTCCAAATATACTTTCACGCCCTCCTCTTTTAATATCCTTGTATGTCACTGCTACTATAACTCCTCCTCCGCTCCTCTCCACCTCCCAGTAACAACGTCCAGTCAGACTCTCTGTACTCAGGACCTGAGCAGAGTAAGTGAATCTGTCTGGATGATCAGAATATGACTGAGGTTTATTCAGATAAGTTACTTTTCTGTTCCAGTCAGATAATAACAGATGTGTGTGTGCTGTGTTTGGATCCATTGTGATTTCCTGTGAATATCTTAAGAATCCAGCTCTGGTCTTGGGCTCTGCTGGTGACAGTGAAACATCCAGATCACTCAGTGTCAGTGAGATCTTGGTCCATCCCTCACTCAGCATGTTCTGTAGTTGATCTCTGACCTTTGTTCTGTAGTGGATGATGAGGTCTTACAGTGGAGTGCAGGTCACATCATCCAGTTACACGTTTACACTTTTACATTCAAAAAACAATAATAAGAGAGAAATGAGCCAAATATCTCAATTTGTAGTCAAAGTCATTGAAATATTTATTTATTTGAAAGACTTATACCAACTCAAATAAGACATTTTTAAAACCTTAAAAATAAAAAAGGGGGACCACGTACGTACGTTTGCTGATAAAGGAAGAGAGAAACCGTGAAGAAAGTGCTTTTACTTTAAACAAAAAAACATTATCGTCCATTCTCAACCTCCAACCGGGTTTTCACAGACTGAAGGTCGTGTTTCTCTGATCTCACCACAGTTCTTGAATGAATTAAAGGGTCTCTGGTTCTCGTGCCCCCTCACAGTCTTTGTCGTGACATCACGGTATGAGCCCTGATTGATCTCTCCATGTAAAAATATGAAGGTCTCCACTTTTATATTTACAATACCATCTGACTGATGCCCGCCCGTGGTTTTGTTTAGTAGACGCTCGCCGTGTTGTGGAGGATTCGCCTTTTCCAGCACAACATTCCAAACAGATTGTTGTTAATGCGGCGGGGCGGAAATTTGAGGAGTTTCATTCCAGTAACGTTTGGAGAAAGACGACCTGCAGAAATGAAGTTCAACCAACTAGTGAGAAATGTTGCAGTTGTTGAGAACTTAGAACAGCCACAGTAGAGAACCTGATTGGTTCTCTGATAAAGCCTAACGTCTCATTAATGTGTCGACTCAGTTGTGTTGTACTTCATCCAGCTAACCAGCAGATGCCAGCAAAGGATTTAAGATCATTCCATGTTTCTTCAATTAAAAAGTGTGCCCAGTGTTCTCATTCAGTATGAGTAGAAGTAGTTTAACTTTTTAGTAATTCATCCCCACAAGTACTTCCCAGTGTCTCCAGAAATGACTGAATCACTCTTCATGTATCATCTCCAGTCGGTGTGTACTGGCCTCTGCACATGTTCAATGTATTACACACCATCATGACGGCAGAGCGAACTCCATAGAACAGGAATTATGTGGACGCAAATGAAGTAATATGAGGGTATGATTTACAAAATGGCTCAGAATGATGTCGATCATATTACTGACTCTCCTCTGCCGCGGTGGGCGTGCGAGTGTTTGGAATGAAACCCTTCAAAGCTTCACCTATGGAATTTAACATTGAAATGATGCGATTACTTCAGTTCAGCCTGCAACTCCAGGCCTCCATGCACATAAGAGGGGCTGCTCAGCTTTCATATAATCTATACTTTTATTTTCTATAAGATATTTCACTCAAGATAATACAATGCTTTTTGTCCCCCTCTGCTATTATATTGGCAAATATTCAAGAGCAAAACATTCTTGAACGTCTCCTCATATACTTCTAAACCAGGAATAAAATAAATTAAATCAGTTTCTTTTTGTACATACTTACATGATAGGAACTGGAGCATTGTTTTGGCTTTAGACAAAGCGTGATCGTATGGAAGAGAAGGAGCAAACTGATTTCCCTCGAGGACGGGACCGTCGGTGTGGAAATTACAAAAAGAAAAGTAACAACGGCAACACAAAGCAAACATAGTACCTCATCACATAACTGTAGGACTGCTGCCCCCCCCCCCCCCCCCCCCCCTCCCTTGTATCAAAACATACGTTGAACTTTGTAATGGTTGATATCGTAAAAACGGTAAACATAAAATATCATTTCTGCCACAGCTTCTTTGTTTCTTTGTGTAAATATCTTCTTCAAAAAATAGCCTAACCTCTGGAGAGGACGTGTTTAAAAACAAACAAACAAGCGACTTCAGCAATACTTAACGTTCAAATACATAACGAGCCACGTGCAACTCAAGAGCCAAGAAGCCAGAAGCTGTGTTAGGTCACGATTGTCCTCCTCTCCGCTCCACACGATTGCCTTCTTTGTTGGGTAAACAGTCAGCACAAAGTGGGACTTTGTTGCCCTGAGTTTGAGCTGCACTTCCTCCCAAGCTTCAGTACAAATCCCGCCTCTTGCATTTTCATCGGTTCAGATCCCGAACCTCAACCGTTTCCTGAAATCAGCCCCGACGCCACTCCAAGACACAGAGCGCTGACAACATGAACAATCCCTGGCCCCGGCTTTCACCTTCACTCCTTGGTTTTGGTGTCATTGGAGTGCAGCGGTGATTTTTGGAGAAACTGCATCCAAACTAGAAGCCTCTAGAAGCTACCAAGATACAAACATGTTCACCACTGACCGCTGATCCTATGAACTTCAACCCTGAAACGTCTGTTTGTTTCATGGATCTCTTTCCTACCGTAACTTCTTCTTCACATCAGTTCACAAGCTCGCCTGATGTTGCTTGGGTTGTGAGGAAAACTGATAGAAGAAGAAAACTGGAGACTTCTGTTTGGGAATCCAGGAGATATGAAACAAACCTCACGAGAATTCAGACCTGTTTCAGTCCGACAGTAAACTTTGGCGGTATGAAATCTGTATATGGCTCACCTGCGTAACCGATCCATCAAATCTGATGCTAACGAAGACATGTCAGTTGATTAGTCAGTTCATTTATGGGTTTCATCTGATCTCTTGTTCTATTCTCCCTAGCTAGTTTTAGTCTTAGTGCTTGAGCGGTGTTGCTAGCATGACACAAAGACCAAGGAGGAAGAGTTTCTGAACTGTTGAGGTTGTTGTGATTCTTAGAAACAGCATCTTGAGTCCCTCTGGGGCATCAACCCTAACCCCTAACCTGGAGAGCTCGTTGGCGGGGAGTACGCAGCCTGGGCGCACACGATGCCTGAGAGACTAAATTCAGGGCAGGAAAGTCCTGCATAGGTCTACTAAACTTCTGGGTGCTTTTGTTCTTCTTAACGCTCCCCTCTGCCTTGGATATGCCAGCAGTCCATTTCAGCTTCGGGAGCAGACTGTCATTGCATCCGTCCCTTTCCGCTCCACCAGAATAACCTTATAACCCGTCATACGGCGGCCTCCAGGGGGGGGCTATGTTACATGTTGTAGGCCACGTAAATGGGGTCCAGCTGGTCGGCCAGGAAGCCGTCCCTTAGGTGCATCCGCTGCTTCTCCCCACGAGAATTGATGGGGATGACGCCGATGTCCACCACCACCACCACGCCCACAATCAGATAGTGCTCCTCCAGAACCACGTTGGTGACCAGAGGGACCAGATCCAGAGCCTCCTGCTCCGAGCCGTCCAGCTCCACCACCACCACCAGCAGGTTGGTCCACGTGAACACGGCACTGGAGGCGGAAAGGAAGAAGAAAGCGGTTTGCCGAGCGCTTTAACAGATGGAAATGTTTTGGCTCCTGCTTATGTGTCATCAAACCAAACACCGAGGTCATGGGGTCGTTGAGGTGACCTCATGATTCTCACCATTCTGTGATACTCTTGTGCGTTCTGATGACAGAGGTCTCGATGTCGATGGGGTGGTAACGCATCCCCCGGAGCTCCATGGCCTCCTCCAGAGCTCCCACCACGTAAAGGGCGTCGTGTCTCTCTGCAACACACACAGACACACACGGACACACACAGACACACAGACACACACGAACACACATGGACACACACAGACACACACAGACACACATATACCAATGAAATCAATCGTTTTTTAACACCTGCTGGAAACTGGCGGCAGATCGGCGCCCCGTCCTTACCGCCATTGGCATCTGTGAGTTCAGTCCTGCGCAGGAAGCCCAGGTATCCGGTCCGAGCCCAGATGGTCTGCGTGTCGCCGAAGCTCAGCCTGGAGTTGAAGTGGTCGGACTGCAGCGCCTCGTCTCCGTACACGGTGAAATACCCGCTGGCGTTGTGGCCGCTGTGCACCCAAATCTACGGCGGGTAGAGAAGTCGGGTAAGCGGAGTGGATATTGGTCGATTTTCCAACTGGGAATTCTGTGGTGAGTGAGTTTGACTGCATTTTGTTTTCCATGATTCCAATGATGGCTGGCTAAAGCTTAGACAAACCTCGCCCAGATGCGACTCTCCCATTGGTCCCTTGGTCTCCGGGTTGGCGATGATGATTCGGACCCCCGGTAAGATCTGGTGAACAGATAAATCACAAACTTCAACTTCAGTTCCTCCTCTTAAGGTAAAAGTGGTGAATACAGCGCCACCATCAGGCAAAGTCGTGATGTCTGCACCCAAATAAAATCTGCATGTGACCAAAATGTGTTTACAGGTCAAAGCCATTGGATTACAGATGTTTAGAATGAGAGAAGTGCTTGGTACCTTCCCAGACTCCATCAGGGGGAGGCTGTGTGGTGACCCCCTCTCCACCAGTCTGACCCTGTGGGCACAAAGCAGGAAGTGATACACAACAACAACAACAACAACAACAACAACACTGACTAATGAATAAAAACAGGAGTTAAATCTATGGACATGTGAGAAAACTTTGTTATTCTGCTTCTTAGATGCTGCTTCTGCAACTCTTATTTAGAGTTCATTATGCTTGAGCTGTTGAGAGTCTTGCTCAAGAGCACATCATCGGGGGACAAAGGCGCTGCTGCTGAGAAGAAAACCAAAATAAAAGATTTGGACAAGACGGAGAGACGAGCTGATTAGTGACGTCTCTCTCCACCGCGTGAAGATGAACTTTATTGATCCCCAGAGCAGACTGATGGAAAGGCCAAAGGGTTCAGGGATGCTGAAGCGGATTCTGTCTCTTGTGCGTCTGCAGTTTGTGATTCGAGCCGCTCTCTCTCTCTCTCACTCTCCGCTTAAATCAACAGTGATTACATGTAATCATGCACCAAGAGCGTGCTGACAGCTATATTTACACACAGCGGGGACAAACGGCCGCAGGGCTTCACACACACGCTGTGAGACGATGACGATGGCAGAGTGAATGTTTTCTTTGTGAAATGTGGCTCCTTTAAACAAAAAAAGGTCTCCATTGTTACCCTGAAGTTGTTTTAGCTCTTCTTCCTGGAAACTGTATGCCCAGCTGCTGTGAGAGCCGGAACTGGAAACACTCTGGAAACCCTGAGTTGTTATTGATCCTGTCACACTGCATGAAACTTGACTCGGAGTGAGTTTGATGGGTTTCTGCAGTGCATCCTTCCAGGTGTGAAGTGTGTTAGAGGAAGTGAAGAAGCAGTGTGTGTGACGGTTGAGGTGTCAAACTGTCCCGCCTGAAGAAACCTTCAGCTGGCAGAGCGTCTCCTTAAAGTTCAACTGTTTACCCTGAGCCCGGAGCGACAGGACTCGCTCTGGATGCGTCTCTTTACCCGTCATTTCCATTTGAATAAGGAGCTGAGCAACCGCGGCTGTACCTTCATAAGCGTAACCACAGGCAGACAGGGAGTTTCCCAGTGCAGCCAGTGTTTGACTGCTGCTCACTCAGAAGCGTTACGGCGACATTGGCACGTTCCAAATCTCTGAACGTTTCATGGATCGTTATCAGTTTGGAAACAATGTAGTTTCCCTTTAACGTTGGTCTGAGGTGTGTGATGTTAAACGAACCTGTCGTGGCGTAGCGCTCTCATATCCACAAACACAGTCGTAGGATCCGGTCCTGAGGTGCCCTGAAGAGACAACAAAGATTTAATATCACTTAATATCCCTTGACTATCAAACCTTAGAGGAACTAGCAGCATTCCTAGCGGTACTCGTGTGCAGTGGATGCTGCTGCGCGTGCGTTAGTGCTCACAGTGACAAAGCTTTCCCTTCACAGCAGAACCAAAGCTTTTGGGTTTGAGACGGAAAGCAAAGAAGCAAACCCGACATTCAGGAAGTGGTGGGGAGCGACAGTAGCGGGCGGTTTAAAAAAAAAAGAGAAGGGGATTGACCACAACAGAACACGGCCTGAAAAATCAGGACATCCCCAAATCAAGGTCCAAAAGTAAACCCAGAGAAGGAGAAAGAGCAGGAGGAAGAGAAAGCAAGAGAAGAAGAGAGAACCACCAAAGATCATGTGCTAGGACAAGAGAACGCTCACTAAGATCAGCTGATATCACACTTGGATCAAAGAATATTGATTATTAGTGAGAGAAAATCCACAAATCTGCTCCATGTCTTGTGTGTTCGACATTTTGGTTGATAACATCCATCTATATAGGCCACGCCCCTTTGCACCGACTTTGATTTTCTGAAAGAATTTTTAAGTTTCAACAAAATTGTACCTCAAATCTAAACTCTTCTTTGTCTTTTGATATTTCTTTCTTTTATAATAATATTTGCTATAATTGGCTGCCAAAGTTGAGTGGGCGTGGCTTATTTTTCAAAAAGTGCAGTGTAATGTGAGTCTACTGTAACCAAACCTGACCTGAAGGTGGCGCTGTAACAACAATAGTTACATTTTGTCAATAACTTTGGAACCTGACATGGTAGAATCAGGCCTTGGCGGAGGTATGTGTGTCCTCTTGTTCATTCTGTTTTGCAGCACTATTGGGTTCCAGTCTTAGTGATCTGATGGAAAAGTAAAGAGAGATGAAGACCCCCGCCCTTCCTCACTCTTCCTCAACCATCCGTCCATCCTCTTCGTCGTTCAGCCTCTGAGCCGCTGCCATTAAACACACAGAGACCCGCCACCAGACACAGAGCGGCATGCTGGGAGTCAGAAGCCCACAACCAGAGCAGAGTAAGGCAGGGAGCATCATACTGTACACAAACAGCAGACGACACATCCGTCACCTTTACACAGAGAAGGAATCACTTCTCTGAGCTCAAATGAAAGCTGGGTCTAAATTCAGAGTGTGTCACCTATGAGTGTGTGTGTCCAATGGTGTGTTCCCGCGCTCAAAAGGGGGCAGTGTAAAGTCTGGAAGAACGACCTTCTCTTCCTCGTAAACATGCCATCATGACCCAGGTGTCACGGTCTCCAGAGTAACCAGTTCAGTTTGATCATTCAGGGGCGGAGTCATAGCTAGAGGACAACTCGGCCTTGGCAGAGGTATGTGTTTTCTGAGTGCCTTCTAGTTTGGCGTCTTTCTGAGGAATTTGAAGGGGAAAAAAAGGGGACTGGAGCAGAAACACCTGGGTCATGATGTCATATGAAAGGCCCCTGCAACTACACCCATCTGATGTGAGATGACAGGAGGTGGTAGATGGTGCGGGGGCGGGGGAGAAGGGGGGGAGGGGGTGATGGTGGTTCCCTACCTGGTCAGCAAGTTTCCCCAGCCTGTGAGGCTACAGCAGCAGAGAGGAGGAGGAGGAGGAGGAGGTGGAGGTGGAGGAGGAAAGCAAGGGGGAGAGGAGGAATGGAGGAAGGGCGGAGACAAAACCAGGTATGAGATGTGGGCGGGGTTATGCATAAAACAAGGAGGAAGTGAGGGAGAAGAAAATGTCAAAATGGAAAAACAAAACAAAACAAAACAAAACAAGCAGTCGGATAAACGGATCCTTCAGCCAAATATTAGTTTAGCCTTTTGTACGGATTGGTTAGATTACACTGTAACACGCAACTAATGCTGCGTTCAAGTGGTATGGGAAATACAGAACTTATCACTTTGAAATTTCAAAGTTGCATTTACAAACTAAACTGTTGATGTTGTTGTTGTTGTTGTTGTTGCTGTTGTGATGCCTGAGACAATGGTACATTTGATTGTACCATCGTCTTGTGTCTTCCGATGAGCACCTGAACGCAGCATGAATAGACATGACAGGTGTAATATTAGTGGTTTACATTATTATTGAAGTTCTGAGTCGTGCCATCAGAAACCCTGCAGACGCTTCAGCAGTCTCAGTCCTCCTCAGTGAGAACGTCTGAATATTGTCATAATTCATAGATCTGTTATTAATTTGAGCGTTTTCCTGTTACACAAATTGAAACGTTTCTGTTCATTTAAGACAAACATCAATGACTCAAATGGCTCCAAGCAGCCAAGGCCTCAAACACACCAAAACCACACATTTCTATACAGAATGATCCATTTGTTTGACTGAAGGCTGCAAATCATAGCTGAGATGTTTCAGCCATGATCAGCTGGAGACGGAGGGATGGAGCTGAATGGAAGAAACCTGTTTGGGTTTAATCCATCATGTGGACTTTAACGGGTTTCAACTTCCCAGGAGTCATTCAACAGTTACATCGATGCAACAAACTGCAGTGATGTCGTTCCTCCACTCGCCAAGTCTGTTTACATGCATACTAAAACTTTGAATCCATAATCAGTCTGACATTGTAGCAGATTTTATTCTTTAGTAAACTGAATGTCAACATCCACATCCAGACAGACTTTGCTTTCATGTCGCAGTCTAGCAGTTTCCACTCAGCTGCCATTGTTTACATGGAGACACAGTTGCTAGGCTACCACAGGGCAATCAGGACAACGAGTCGGAGACAAATTAAACACCTAATGATTTAAGTGCAGCACTTGTCAGATACTGAGTTACCTTCCACCTCAGCTAGGCAGCAGGCACTTCAACTGAAAACACAACTACTGTCCGTCCATCGTCCTTCCAACAAGAAAACAGAGTTGAAGTTGCATCAATACAGCTTGGTGATCCGTCTGTCACAGTAAGGGACCGGGTGCAGAACTTAACGCAGGTTTGTAGTTCTGTGACAACGACCGGCCAATGGCTCAGATTCAAGAAACTCATCAAATAAGATAGAAAACAAGAAACAGCGGTGGAGGTAGAGAGTGAAAGCAGCCGTATTCACAGTATACATGTGTCAAACCAAACCAAGAGACGTCTTCAGCCTCTGTGAGACAGAGCGGGAAGCAGAGGAGAGGGGGCGGGGCAGGCGAAGGAGGGACTGACCTGCAGGCAGATGGCCAGGTTGACCCTGCAGCCAAAGGAGGTGCTGACAGCGCGGGGGTGCAGGCCCAGGTCTTTGAAGAGTTTGGAGAAGGACTGGGTCAGGGCGATCCGCGGACGTTCCTCTGCCACCAGCACGCAGGTCCTGACCCGGGACAAATCCAGCCCTCGAGACTGAAGAGGGACGAGGAGGACAAAGAGTCAGAGGAGTCGTTTGGCTTGATGACACTCACTGTCGTGGTTGAAGCGCCACTATCAGGTCGACTGACCGGATGAGAGTATACTATGAGTCTGTGTCAGGGTAGAGCGCCCCCTACCTTCAGCAGGTCTGTCTGCAGGCCCAGGCCTTTGGTGCAGAGCTCCATAACGCTGTAGGAGCAGAAAGTGTCTCTGACCTTGTACTGACTGACCGCAGACAGCCAGAGAGACGGATTCACCTCCAGCTCAGAGGGAGGGATGAGGATAGACTGGTGACCTGAGTACACACTGCACACACACACACACACACACACATTAGAGTCACCTCTTTGACCTCATTGGCGTCGTCAAATCAAACATTGTAAGAGTATTCTGACCTGCAAAGGCACCAGAGGACGAAGCCGAGGCCGCAGTACGGGTCCAGGCAGATGGCGACCTCTCTGGACGGGTAGAGCTCACACTGCAGCTTGATGGAGCGGCAGAAGGCACTGGTGGCTGTGTGAGACATCTAAACACACACACACACACACACAAAAAAACATTTTCATATTCACCCTTTCTCTGAACTCAAAGTTAAAGACGTGAATTCCTTAATTTTCACCAGAATTTGTTTTGATTTGATTATTTTCCTGATTTAAACTTCCCTACGTTTCCACATGGGGAACACAAAAGCTATTGGAGTCTAGGTGTGTGTTTGAATCAGAAATAAGATCAGAGGATGAATTGATAATACAGTGGATGCATGTTTATGTCTCTAACATGCAGTTACTCTGATTTGACTTTAGAAATTTTATGGTCACAAGAAGAAGAACGTCACTTATTCACCCTGTATTTATTAAACAGAGCTCTGAAATCACTTCACCGAGGCTTTATCTCTGCTCATTGTGTCTCTGCAGGCCAAAAGTGTTTCCTCCGACAGTGTTGACATCATTGCTACTTCATTCTGTGCCTGTGCATCATTAATCTCAATGGAGAAAAAAAAGACAAAAAGGCCTCACTAATGAACACACACACACACACACACACACACACACACACACTCATTGTCTCTCTAATCGCAGCGCAGGAGGAAACAGCGTCGGCTGCGTTTTGCCACATGCCGTTAAATAGCTCGTCCATTATGTTCAATCGCTGATCTTAATGAGGGAATCAGTCGCGTTGGAGCACAATCGCAAAAACAAGGAGCTCCTTTCACCGGCTTGGGTTTCCTGACGCCAATATTTCACGTTAAGGAACAGTTTCTAATGCTTCCGGGGGTTACAGATGGTGGGCGGAGCAACATGGGGAACAAAGGCGGGGTTAGAACTTGACTCAAGCCTAAGAGCTGAAAAGTTGCGGCCGATAACTTTGCAGGCGGACGTCTCTGCTTTTAAGATGCAAGCGACAGGAGGTTGGGTTGATTAAGAAGGCGACCTCTGGGGACTGGAACACACGAGCCGCAGCTCAGATCAATACAGGCTTTGGATCAACCAACAGTATCAACCTCCACTGCACAGAGCATCTTCATTCACTTCCCACGTGGTGATGAAGATGACGATGATGATGACGTTTCTTTACAAACGCCTCACATCATCAAGAGCATCAGATCTGTTCCACCTTAAATTACAGCACTCACACAATCACGCCAGGCGGTGTAATTTTAGGAGTTATTAGTCTGGATTATGGGCCAAAGTGTGTGTGTGTGTACCTTAACTCCAGCGAGCATGCCGGTGGTGGAGACACTGAAGTCCAGGTAGGCGAGTGTGTCGGGGTTGGACGGTTTATACAGCAGAGGAGGTTTCTTCTTTGGCAAATCGTCTAGAAGGGAAACATCAGCTTATATAACTTCTGTCTTTATGTATATTCACACACACACGGTATAATAACCAGTTGTGTGTGTGTGTGTGTGTGTGTGTGTGTGTGTGTGTGTGTGTGTGTGTGTACCTGTGTCTAGAACAGGGGGCCATGTTCTGACGTCCACAGCAGCTGATGCCTCCTTGGAGCGCAGCAGCTTTAAGATGATCTGCGTGGTCATCACACACACCGAGCGGCTCACCTGTGAGACACACAAACCGCTTTAACAACGCACAACTACAAGTACACACACACACACACACAAACGGCAACAGGTTCTGCCAGTCCCTTGTCGCAGGATCAGAAGTGTCACTGTAGATGTTACAGCGCCACCATCAGGTCGACTGATGTTTCTCCTGTTGTATAAGAAGTGAAAGCAGATCTGCTTCCATACAGCAGAAACACAACTTCTACTCTCAGCAGCGACTCATTTGATCAGTGGAATGTTGGAACCAGAACGCAAACGTGAGGTTGAGACCACAGAAATGACGTCCATGTGTCCCAGAGCAAAGAGCTGAAATCTGTTTCTGGGTTCAATCAACGTAAAGAAGAGAAACATTCCCGATCTAAACGCTTCACATCTATGTCAGAGGAATGATTCCTTTGTTCTGCAGAGCGCTGTTTAGGTTTGAGTTCAGAGGAGGGATCCATCAGTTTGACAGAGCAGGCCGGACTGAGACTCAGACGCCTGTGAGATTGATGACTTGGGCCGCGTCGCCGTGACCTCTGACACCGACGCGGCTCCTCGCTGTTCGGGAGTCACAGACGCTCAGGAATCCATTTCTCCCAGACTGCTGGCTGTTTGCCCGGCTCTGTACACTGTCGACTCCTTTGCCCCTCACTTTGTCTTCCTTCTGTGTGGAGATTAACCCCCCACCCAGTCTAACAACATAGACATACACGCTAAATACATCATTCATTTTAAAGTTCATAAGCCAGGAAGGTAAAATAAAAAGGTTTCTTTCAAATCAATCAATAACGTCTCAGATTTGGAGCTCTTACCTCCACGATCATCTTGACGGTGGGCAGCGTGGTGGCGATGTTCTGCGGGTGAGGCGGTCGCACCGTGATCGGCACGCAGCCGGCGTAGAGGCAGCCGTAAAACGCCGCAATGAGGTCAATACCTGGAAGAGGAGGAAGAGGAAGAGGAGGAGAAGGGAGGGGAGGATCAGGTGAAGGGTGCAAGCAGGAGGATGAGATGAGATTGAGGAGCCAAAGAGAGAAGGGACAAGAAAAAACGAAGACGGAGGAAGAAGGAGAGGGAGGGGAGAAGGAAAGGAGGCGACAGAGGGGGAAAGGGAAGAAGAGCAAGAGATGTAGGAAGGTAACAAGGAGGGATACAAGGAGGCAGAGGAGGAATGATGCAGGAGAGAGGAGAAGCTTTAGCCTCTTTACATTCATATCTACACAGCATGAAAAGCATCGGCTGCTCTGTGCCTCTAATGAAGATTTGTGATTGTGTCGCCTGAGCGGAGGCGTTTGGAAGTGAAACGACGTCCAAATGTATCAAATTACTTCCATGTAGAAAGGGAATCACACATTTTTACTGCCGCGAATCCGCTTTTATTTTGAAATGAGACCTGAACCTTCGCTGGGTTTGTAAGCTCAGTTTTGTTTTGGTCTGCAGACGGCTCAGGTGGAAGCTAAACGTTTACCTGGAGGGTAAACCAGCGCCACGTGGTCTCCGTCCTGTAGGTGGCCCCGCTCAGCCAGCATGGTGGCGATCTTCTCTGCCCTCTTGTGAAGCTGGACACAAGTCAGAGAGCTGGCTATCGTCCCCTGCACGAGGACACACACACACAGAGAGAGAGAGAGAGAGAGAGAGAGAGAGAGAGAGAGAGATGAGTGACACATCCCATCACAGACGTGGTGTCAGATCCTCCATTGCGGCGTCTCGGTGATTAACAGCTGTAAACAAACTGCTGGATCAGATTTCCATTATGCAAACTCACATTACAGACACACAATATAACACTGACAAACTAAATAAGACGACGTCACGGTAATAAAGCTGATTTTCCACAAACACACCTGTCCACCTCATTCATGCCCTCACATGCAACCCAAAGGAACATAGAGAGAGAATTAGTTTAGCATTGAAATGGTGATTTATTTTGAAAAGCAATGCAAAATGTAGAACAACAGGTCGGTGTCCTCATTCCGTGTGTGTGTTGTTGTGTGGTCTTACCCTGGAGTTGAGTAGTGTGTACAGGATGTGGTCTGGTGTGGTCTGAGCTCTCCACTGCAACACCTCCGACAAGAAGAGGAACTACAGGAGCAAAGAGACACCAGACGACCAATGAGACTGAGATCACACACACACACACACACACACACACACACACACACACACACACACCAGCATCGCTCTTAACAGCAGAAATCTGTTCCCATCAGCTTTAATCACATCTTCTCTCTGTCTCTCTGCCGTCTCAGTCAATCCCAGCAGCATCTTTGCCTTAGTTCAGCTTCACGAGAGCGACAGAAAGACAGAAAGACAGGAAGACAGAAAGACAGAAGGACTCACACCCGCAGCAGAATAAATCAGGGGAGAGACGGACTCAGTTTGTTTCTGCTCTCATGAATTTTTCAAGATTTGCTGCCGAGCGGTGAATAACCTTGACTGTAATTCATGCCTGTTTCGTTTTGTTCCACCAGAGAAATTGCTTTTGGCTGTGTGTGTGTGTGTGTGTGTGAGAGAGAGAAAGACAGAGAGAGAGAGAGAGAGAGAGAGAGAGAGAGAGAGAGAGAGAGAGAGAGAGACAGATTCAGTGCTTGTAGTTTTCAAGCACAGGGCCCATAAAGCAAACAGGCCTGGTGTGACTGCAGCAGTGTGTGTCTGGGTGGACTCGGGCTGGTGTTTGATTTGCGTTGCCAGACTCACAGTGTGACTCTTGTGTTTCCTAATGGAGTCACTGTGATACAGGCTCGCATACGGGAGCCTTTATTTACTGAAAACGCCTCTTTTTCTGCTGTTATTACTTAAAGGTGGAGGGGAGCACGTGTTGTATATTTATCTGAGAATGTTTCCGTTGCTCAAAGACCAAACGTTGTGTTTAATTGTTCAGTCAAAGCTCCAGTTTCCTCCCGCTGAAGGCTTCACTCGCCCGTCTGGCTCCCGTCTCGCCACTTTGATTCGCGTGCCCGTGTACCCTCATCGTTCTACGCGCTGCTGCTTTCGCGCGGCACAAATCGTCACTCAGCCAATCGACCGGGCCGAGCGGCGGCTTCATACAACTTTCATAACTCCAAAAACAAGAGGGCTTCCTTTGCGGTCTCTCACGGTTTCCTGCCTCATACATTTACGTCGGCCATTTGCTGGAGGCCTTGACCCAAATCGCCGTAGGCCCCTCCCCCCCAGAACCTCAACCCTGATTTACGGACGACACGATGATGAAAAATACAATAAATCCTTCTCAGACATCTGTGAAAGTGGATGTCGACTGCACATTAACAGAAAATACACAAGAGAGTCTCATTAGATCAAATTAACCATGAAGTTCTGAAACACGGAGGATGAAGAAGGCCCAGATGGCAAACGCGGCACGATCCGGCTTTCACCACACAGCGTTCACAACACGTCAACCATTTGCGATCAATTACTTTGCCTGAAGAATTCATTTCATCTTCAACAGAGACGCTTGAGCTTTTTTGGAGGCGACTGGAATCAAAAGGGTTTCACTTTATTTCTCATTATTATCACGAGGAGGCGTTTAAAGGTCGGTGCAGTTTGTTGATCATGTTGATTGCCGGCTCGTTCTGGACAAAACATCAAATGAAACACTTTTAAAATAAGACTTCAAACTGGATTGATTGAACAATTGATTCATATTGAGAACATGCTCCTTTTCTTTAGACGGGATAAATACAACATATGGAACTTTGCAATGCCTGACAACTATTAGAGCTTAGTGGAAACCAGTAGAAGCTCACTGATCAGGCTGGTGTGTCTCTCTCAGAGCTTATTGGCTCTGGGCTCTGCGTGTAAACTGGTTAGTATGTTTTGTGGCGTGTAAGTGTTGATGTGACTTCAGGTTCGCCTCAAGAAAGAGGGTAACAAAGCCTGAACGGAGATAAAGAACACGTTATCTGTGCCAGAGAGGAGCGGCATGTTAAACACCGACACAAAGAGCTTCTGTGTCGCTGTGTTAGTGTATGAGTGTGTGTGTGTGTTTGTGTGTGTGTGTGTGTGTGTGTGTGTGTGAGAAATTCCAGGTTTCAGATAGGAATCTGTCCTGGTAGAGTGGAGCTTTAAACGTGTGTGTGTGTGTGTGTGTGTGTGTGTGTGTGTGTGTGTGATGGTGTTAAATTCTCATGTTGATACACTGAAAGTTTGCAGCTCAGTTTGTATCTTTTGTATCAGAAGTCTCCATGTTTTGACTGAAATGAGAGCCGGCCGCCAGCTTTCACTCCCATTAGAAAGGGTTAACGTCGCCCAGCAGCATCTGTGAGCCAGACCGGCTACGAGCATGAAAGACGGCCTTGCTATTGTGCCTCTGAGTGAGAGTCTGTGATGCTGTGAGTGTGTAGCAGTGTGTGTCTGTGTGTGTGTGTCTCCCAGGATAAATAAAGCTTATTAAAGAGGAATCTGAGAGGATATTCAAAGTAAATCACATTTGACTCCAGAGTCCATCCTAATAAACAAGAGAACACTCAGAAAAGAAAAAGAAGAAGAACACACACACACACACACACACACACACACACACACACACACACACACAGACATGGACACACACACGGACATGGACACACACAGACACACACAGGGCTTGGTTGTCAGACGCACGTGGACAGGAGGTGGGGGTGTGAGGAGGAGCAGGGACACATGAATGAAATGGAGGATGAATCGAGTGAATCCATGAATTCTTCAGAATAAGAGGAACCGGAACAGATTGTGATTGAACAGCTCCTTCCTGTGAGCGACGCACACGTGTACATACTGTACACACACATCGTACTCGCTTACACAACCAAAACAGACAAACAAACAAAGCTCGGAAAAAACTACAAATGGAAAGAAAACGTTGCCTGAGCAGAAACTCTGTGTTATTCTCCCAAACAGGAAGTCTGAACGCCTTCTATCAACACGCCCGAGTTCTGTGAGACGGAGTCATAAGATGGTTCTGATGGATTGAAGATGACTGTAAGGATTCAGTGATGAAGAGACGAGAGCGACGTGTGAACATGAACCCAAACAATGAAAGCGGAGTTAGAGAACAGTGATGGATGAGAACAACAGAGGCTGAAGTGCTGCTGTAACTATCTGTGAAGTGTGTGATGAT
>NW_027467126.1:102500-115060 GCF_046128005.1 Genypterus blacodes | reverse complement strand
TCTGTGTCTCTCTCTCTCTCTCTCTGTCTCTCTCTCTCTCTCTCTGTCTCAGCAGCCAGGCAGACCTGGTTGAAGGATGTGCTTCTGGCTCTTTCTGTGCTGATGGCTCTTTGTGGTTGCTGGTTTGCTTACATCCAGACCAGTAAGTCCAGGGACCACCTGAGGAAGATGATGAAGGACCTGGAGGGTCTGCAGAGTGCAGAGGAGAGTCTGATGGACCTGCAGGAGAAGTGAGTCCACCTGTCAGCAGAGCCAAGTGAGCTCCAGGTCCTCACTGTGACCTGAAGGTCAACTGCAGGTCTGGCTCTGAGCTGTAGGGGGCGCTACAGGGACACAGGCATGTTGATGTGGAAGGTTCCTGTGCCGGACAGAAGAATACTCCAAAAGTGTGTGTGTGGGTGTGTGTGTGCTCTCACACTCTGAGCTCAAGCTTTCTGTCTGAATTCCTTATATGGGCAAAGAACAGCTCGGTCTGAAACACACACACACACACACACCTGCACACACTGCATATACACTTTCATACACACACACACGCTGGTGTTGAAACATGTTCTCTGTTCTTTCTTCTTTGCTCCAAAAGCCAACCTCTGATTGGTCGGTTTGAATGTCAGCGGCCTCTAAAGGGGGGCGGAGCTTGAACTAACAAGGTTTTCTGTCAGCAGCTGGACTGGAGAAAGTGACAGGAAACACACACACACACACACACACACACACACACACACACACACACACACACACACACAGCGCTATGGGATTAAAGAGAGGAAACTCGATGATGCAACTGATCACTGTGTGTGTGTGTGTGTGTGTGTGTGTGTGTGTGTGTGTGTGTGTGAGCAGTGTTTTACCCTGAAAATAGCACTTGACTGTCTCTCTTACTTGCACACACACACACACACATTCCTGCGTGTTTCACTGTAGCGCTCCTCAGCCTTACAGCGCCCCCTGCTGGCTCAGTTGTCATGGGTCAGAGCAGGACCAGGACCAGGACCAGGCTCAGGCTCAGGCTCAGATGAAGCTTCTTCTCTATCTGTTTCTCTTTGGTTGGTTGGTCTCTGCACAAATCAAAATGAGACTGAGGAGTGTGTGTTTGTCCGCTCAGGCTCCAGAAAGCTCAGGAGGAGCAGCGCTGTGTTCAGGTGGAGAAGGTGAAGGTGGAGGAGGAGCTCAGGAGCGAGATCACCTCAGCCAAGCAGGAGGCTCAGCGGCTCAGAGAGCTGCGAGAAGGAACGGAGAACCAGAGGAGCCGGCAGAAATATGCTGAGGAGGAGCTGGAGCAGGTAGGAGGGTCAAGACCGTCAGCCTCTACTTCCTGTTTGGTAAGGGACTGACCTGTGTGTGTGTGTGTCAGGTGCGCATGGGTCTGAAGAAGGCGGAGAAGGAGCTGGAGTCTCAGGTTCACTATGCTGCACCTGATGGTCTGCAGAGATGGCTGCAGCTCACACACGAGGTCGAGGTCCAATATTACAACATCAAGAAACAGAACGCTGAGAGACAACTGCTGCAGGCCAGAGAGGGGGTGAGGCATGCACACACACACACACACACACGGGTGAGGATGATGAAGATGACGTGATGATGGTAACTTGTCTGTTGTCTCTCAGGCAGAGAAGATCAAGAAGAAGAGGAGTTCTCTGTTTGGGACGTTCCATGTGGCCCACAGCTCCTCACTGGACGACGTCGACCACAAGATCCTCTCTGCCAAGTGAGTGACCTTTGACCCTTCATGAGTAGAGAATCCTCACACAGGAACAAAAGGTTCAAAGACAAAAACTCCATGTTTGAGTTCCAGATTCAGGACGTGAGATGTGGTGAGTGTGTGTAGATGTTCTCCTCCTCTTCAGCTCTGTAGGTCTCTGATCTCTGATGGACCCTCATGGATCCATGCTGATGTTTCTTCTGCCCTCCACAATAAAAGCTCAGTGTATCTCCTGGATTCACTCAGTGAGCTGTGTGATGACGTAATGAGGCTCACACCTCCTCACATCTGTGTTCTCCGCCTCCTGTGGCTCTGCATGTGTTCAGTCCCTCGGTCCTGAGGCTTTGTGTGTGTGTGTGCGTCCTCAGACAGGCTCTGGGCGAGGTGACGGCGGCTCTGAGGGAGAAGCTCCACCGCTGGCAGCAGATCGAGGCTCTGACCGGCTTCTGTCTGGTCAACAACCCCGGCCTGGGCGCTCTGGCCTCGGCCCTCAATCTAGACCCGGCCTTCTTGGGCCTGCGACCTCCGACCCCACAGCGCCTCCTCCTCTCTGACGATCTGGATGACATGGATGAGGACATCCTCTCCCCAGGGACCCTGCAGTGTGAGGACACACACTTCTGTTGTTTCCTCTCTCTGTCTGTCTGTCAGAGAACACATCTTCCTCTTCCTCCCAGCTCCTCATCATTCCTCTCTCTGTCCAGATGCAGCGTGGCAGATGGATCGGCGAGTGAGTGACCTCTGGCCCCTGAGTGCATCGCAGACAGCCAATCACCATGGAAACACTCAGGTTGGCCCCTCCTTCATTCACAACAGCAGCGCTCCTGCTGATCCTGAACTAGAATAAAGATAAGAAGAAGAAGAGATGTTGGATCATTCATCAGCTCTTTATCCCACTGTCTGATGATCACCTGAATGCACCGTCTACCATGCCTCATGTTGTCACGTGGACTAACCGGCCCCCCTTCCTCTCCTGCAGCCCCGAGCCTGACGGCCCTGCGACAGAGGGCAGGAGACCCCGGTCTGGTGCTCAGCACTCAGAGGTTGGTTGAAGGGGGTGACCGGCTGCCGTCGTCCCGCCCGCCGAGCGGTCGTGCCCGACAGAGCCGCAGCCGTTCCATCGGCCAGCTGGAGTTCCTCCCTGTGCCCCCCCCCTCCTCTCTCTTGTGCTCCCTGTCTCATCCCTCCATTGGCCCCGCCCCCTCTCTCTGCGCTCCTCCTCACCCCTCCTCTTCCTCTTCTTGCTCCGAGGCCACAGCTCTGCTCTATCGCTCCTCCTACTCCCACTCTGTGGAGGTGGCGTCTGTCCTCCCGCCTGCTGGTGGCGCTGTGCTGGTCAGGAGGCAGCGCTGTCGCTCTGGAAGCTTTGGGTATCTTCTTCTGCTCCATCATTGTTCTGTGGTTCTGATCCTAACGTGTGCATGAGCTCAGTGACATCATGACTCTGTGACATCATGACTCTGTGACATCATGACTCTGTGACATCATGACTCAGTGACATCATGACTCAGTGACATCATGACTCTGACGCCACCTTCAGGCCACACTGGACCTGCACTCAAGTTCTCCGCTGCTGTGAAGTCTCAAACCAGACTAGGATCCTTACTCTCCTCTCTGTCTTTCAGGGACATCATAAACCGCTCCGACTCTGACTCCGCCCTCCCACTGTCTCATGACCAATCACAAGGCAGCTCCAAGCCCCTCCTCCAGTCCTCCAGGCTCCACCCCCTGCAGCGTGGCGGCCTGGAGAAGTGTTCCAGCCTGGGTGAGCTGCGGGGAAGCTCTGCCGCCGCCCTCGTCGCCTCCTGCTCCACCCGCTCGCTCTGCCCCACCGCCACCCAGCCCTCCCTCTCCACCTCCTCTAGCTCCTCAGGGAGCGGGCGGGGCATCGGCATCCAGCTCCCTGCCGGGCCGAAGCCTGCGGAGGAGGAGGACGGCTTCCCGGGCGATGAGAACGAGTCGGGCGGCGGTCGGAAGAGACGCCCTTTTCATAAGATCTTCAAGAAGAAGCAGGGACGTCACTAAATGTGACGCCACCATCAGGTACAAAAGGCTCCTTACACATTTACACAAGGAACTGAGGTCACATCCACATGTTCATCCACATGTTCATCCACATGTTCTCATGAGACTAAGATGTGACGTCACAGTGTTGACATGCTCACTCCTGACCCGTGTGTTTTGTCCCCAGGGGGCCACCAGAGCCGAGGGGACGATGAAGAGTCCTTCACCAGGAGAAGAACAAGAGCAGGAGCTGAGGGAACATGTTTATAAAAGGACCTTTACATACCAAACATCCACTCAACCCCATAATGTGTGTGTTTGTGTGTATGTGTATGTGTGTGTGTGTGAGCAGGTCAGTTGGTCTTGTTCCTCATGTGCACACACAGTGTGGACCTGCAGAAAGCTAGCCAGGCTACAGCACAACAAGCTAGCTCAGCAGACCAGCTGATTGGACAGTCTGGATCTGCTTTATATTTATTTTCACAGTGTTTGATTGGTTGTACATACATATATGAAGGTGTGTGTACACAGCTGTTTGGCTGGTTGGCACTCTGTCATGTTGCAATAAGAAGTTTGATCTCAGATCAGCTGATTCCTGTGTTTTCTCTCAAACAGAAGAATGACAAAGAAAACTCCTTTATTCATTCTTTCTCTGTTTTGCTTCCTTCTCTTCCTCACAGTGTTTAGCTTAGCTTAGCACAAAGACTGGAAGCAGAGGGAAACTCCTAGCCTCCTACTTCCACACATCAACATTAGCATCAGTGTTCATACATGTACACAACTTTTCAAAAAACATCACATTTCCAGGTCACAATTCCTCGACTGGACTTCACAAACGTGTGTGTAGATGGATTTAGTAAAATAATCATGTTTGTCTGAGTGGGCGGAGCTTAGATCAAATTTACCAAGGTGATGCATTCACTGTCCTGTAAGCTGCTGGGACATTGTACCGTCTTCAAAGGTGGCTGTTTAGAGCAGCTGAAAGCCTCAGCAGACCTCTGAGGGTCGATTGATAAGTACTGAGCCTGAGTGTGTGCAGGGCTGTCATGTTGCTCCCTTGCTCACCTCATTTCAGAATGTGTCTCTTAGTCCTGACTGAGGTATTTAGCTGGAGGTCATTTGGCCTCAGATGAAGATGATGAAGATGTAACCATGAACCCAATTAAGCTTTTTTTTGGACGATCAAATAGAGCTCTCTGGACCAAAGCGAGGGAAGGATCAGGAGTCTTGAAGTACAGTTTTGGATCCCTGCTCCCATTCAGGCGTGAGCCCATGCAGGAAGCCTCCCTGGAGCTTTCAGGGAAAGACTGAATGTATGAACGAGGCTGAGGTGTTCTAAGAACATTACAACAAAACGCTTTCTAATTTAATAATTGTTTTATTCCAGATTATTATTGTAATTGTGCAGTAAACGTCCTATTTCTTGTGCAAAAGATTCAATAAAGAATCATTTTGATGAATAATCATCAGTAAAAGCCAAACAGGTCTTTGGGTTTTCAGGTCAAATGTCCCTTCAGTCCCTTTAGTCCCTTTGTCTCCTGCGGCTGCGTCATCCTTTCATCTTGCGTAACGTCTTTCTGCTCACATCGATTTCACCTTATAAGGTTTCCTCCTGCTAGCGCCTTGGTCTCTTCCTGTCTCCTTGGCTCCGCCCATCCAACCACGTCCGGTGTTGCTGCACTGAGGAGAAGCAGCCGCTGCTGATTGGTCAGAAGACCAACTGTCAGTCGCTTTCACCTGCAGAGGAACAGGAAGCTGAGCTGTTGATCAACATGAAGAGTCCCAACCTGAAAACTAAACCAAAGCTGCAGGCAAAGTCAAGTTCAGTCAGAATGTTCCACACACATAAAGATTGACCTTTTTGTTCTTTTGATTTCAGATCTGTAGTGGAAGCTTTGTAATGTCTGCAAACAGAAGCATCAGGCGTGAGGCGGCACAAATGGCCTCTAGGCGGCGATGTTTCATTCCTCTTATTCCAAAGAATCTAGTTTTTAAAACATTCTGTTTGATTCTTCTCAATTTGGATTCCATATTTCCTGTGAGAGTTTGAGCCTCCACAGACTCATCACAGTAAGATCACTTAGGACACTTGGATAAGGCAGGGCTCAGAACTTATCATTCAACCCTTTGTAAAGGATGTTAAGTGTTACAGTCATGAGCAGTTGCCACAGGATGTTTTGACACACTGCAGCTGCTTGTTGGTCTGCAGGAGGAAGTGGAGGCGAGGTCTTCTCTCGCTTCTCCTTTTCTCTTCAGGCTCTTCAGCTCACAGACACAAAGTGAGCTCTGATCCATCTGGGGCCCCTGAGACCTGGACCAGTCTGCAGCATGGTGGCATCTGAGGCTTCACACAACATACAGAGGGCTCAGGGTCAAAGGTCTCCTATCTTCATGAAGAGGAGCTTTATGCATGGGTCCATCAGGCTCTACTCAAAGAGCTTCAGACCTGAAGAGAAGCACCAACAGTTTAGACCTCAATGGGCTGAAGGTCCTGAAGTGTAGTCCAGTCTGTGGTGCGTGGCTTTAACAGAGGGAGGCTGAGGGACAGGGGACTTTATTTGTGGACCTGTAGGCCCTATGAGTGAGAGTTAGGGTTAGGGTTGAGTCCTAAAGTAACAGAAGCTCACAGACTCCAGATTGATCTGATGTGAAGATCTAAACTGAAATCACCTTCAATCAATCAAACTGAAGCACAGAGACAAACAAACACTGAGTCATTTTGTGACACTGAGTGAACATGAGCTGACCCGCCCTGCGCCCCCCCCCCCCCCCCCCCCCTCTCTCTCTCTCTCTGTCTCTCTCTCTCGCTCGCTCTCTCTCTCTCTCTCTCTCTCTCAGTGAGAGTTTCAGTCTAAATATAACTTCTCACTCCTCACATATCTGACATACAGGCCTGCTGAGAGCCACTCGACCAGCAGGATGGAGGTAAAACTAAACTTTTAGCTGCCATCGCTTGTGTGTGTGTGTGTGTGTGTGTGTGTGTGTGTGTGTGTGTTCATGTGACATTGTTTTACTTCTTTATCTGATTATAAACAGACTGATTGGCTTTCCAGAAGAAGACATTGCTATATGTTTTGGTTATTGATGGATCTAATCATAAGAGCCGCAGCACGTCGGTCAGGCTGAGTGTGACGGGAATGTTTAGCCTGACAGGCTGATCCTGACTTACTGAGCTCAAGCACTGAGCTGTGCTTGATATTGTTCTGAAGGTGATCATGTCTGCTTCCTTCCTCCCTCTGCTCAGATTCACTCACTGCATTTCTTTGTTGTGGTTTGTGTTTTTGTTTAGCTTGCAGTCTCTGAGCTAAGCTAGGCTACACACAGGTTAGGTTAGCTGTGTGTCCCATTAAAACATAACAAACCACTCAGAGATCTACACAGTCTAGATCTACAGTCTAGATCTACACAGTCTGGATCTATATTCAGTATGATTCTCCTCGGCCTCTAAGCAGCGAGCTGAGGTAACTCCAGTTCAGGAGGGAAACACTAGAGGTTCAGTAGTAACATGTGGAGCTGCTCTCTCACACACACACACACACACACACACACACACACACACAGGAGGAAGTGGTTTAACGGTTGTTTTTCTCATCACTTCTATCATTCAGTTTCTACACACAGAGGAAGGAATGAGCAAAGCTTTGTGTGTGTCTGTGTGTTTGGGGCGTGTCTTTGTGTGTGTATCTGTCTCTGTGTGTGTGTGTGTGTGTTGTGTTCTCCAGGCGATGTGATTTCATTATCTGTTGAATGTCAGCAATGTGAGACCTTCAGCCGAAATGACGTGGATCAACTACACGTCAACAGCTGTGTGTGTGTGTGTGTGTGTGTGTGTGTGTGTGTGTGTGTGTGTGTGTGTGTGTGTGTGTGTGTAGGAGGAGGCTCCATGCAGGCGCTCTGTGGCTGAGCTGGCTGGCAGGTTCAGGCCCTCTGCACCGTCTCAAGGTGCTACTGGGAACGAAGTGGTGAGCCTGGATACACTCACTACACACACACACACACACACACGTCAGTCTTGTGTCGGTGAGCCTCGGAGCACAAAGTGAAACAGGAAATGAGGCAAAGACAGGAAGTGATTCTGCTCAGTTTATCTGTTGAATATCAAGCAGAGTTTCCTCCATATTCAGATTCATATACTGTATGTTCATGTATGTTCATGTATGTCATGTATGTCATGTATGTCCTGTATGTGTGGCTCCACTGCAGTGTGTTGCCTCACAGGCTGAGAACCACACCTGGGTCTTTGTTAGTTCTTTGTTCCTCTACATGATGGTGAAGCCTTCTTCTTCTCCAGAGTGCAGCAGCGTGTCAGGAGGATCGGGGGCGCCAGGTCGGTCAGATCTAAGCATCTTCATGTTTGTTTCAGGAGAAGCCAGTGAGGCGACGCCCTCCTCGCTCCTTACAGCTGAAAGTCCCCACAGAGCAGCAGGAGGTGAGAGCACACAGGCCAGCCACCATCTAACACACAGGACAGGAAGTCTGACACGAGTGTGTGTGTGTGTGTGTGTGTGTGTGTGTGTGTGTGTGTGTGTGTGTGTTCCAGAAGCCTCCAGATGTGACTTCACCTCTTCCTGCTAAAGCGAAGAGGAACTCCGCTCTGATAGAGAAGCTTCAGGTGAGCTCATTCACAACAAAACCACTTGTTTTCACTGGGTGGGCATAGTGGTGCTGGAGCTAAGGAGAGAAGAAGTGGATGGATGTTACACATTAAAGCTTTCTAATCAGTCTCTCCTCCTTGTTTTGTTCTCCCCCCCCCCCCCTCTCTCTCTCGCTCTCTCTCTCTCTCTCTGCCCCTCTGCCCCTCTCTCTGTGTCTCTGTCTCTGTGTGTGTGTCTCTCTCTCTCTCTCTCTCTGCCTCTCTCTCTCTCTCTGCCCCTCTCTCTGTGTCTCTGTGTGTGTATCTCTCTCTCTCTCTTCCTCTCTCTCTCTCTCTCTCTCTCTCTGCCTCTGTCTCTCTCTCTGCCTCTGCCTCTCTCTCTCTCTCTCTCTCTCTCTCTCTCTCTCTCTGCCCCTCTCTCTGTGTCTCTGTGTGTGTCTCTCTCTCTCTCTCTTCCTCTCTCTCTCTCTCTGCCTCTGTCTCTCTCTCTGCCTCTCTCTCTCTCTCTCTCTCTCTGCCCCTCTCTCTGTGTCTCTGTGTGTGTCTCTCTCTCTCTCTCTTCCTCTCTCTCTCTCTCTGCCTCTCTCTCTCTCTGCCTCTCTCTCTCTCTCTCTCTGTGTCTCTGTGTGTGTCTCTCTTTCTCTCTCTGCCTCTTTCTCTCCCTCTCTCTGCCCCCCTCTCTCTGCCTCTCTCTCTCTAGGCTAACCTGGTTCTCTCTCCCACTGCCCTCCTCCCGTCTCCTATGAGTCCTGGTCTGAGGTTTCTGCCTCCCTCCTTCACTCCTCCCTCGCCCGCCTCCACACCTTCATCTGCTCCAGTAACCGCAGCAACAACACCATCCAGCGTGACGCCCACGAGCCCCACTTCCCCCCAGGGTGAGGAGGAAGGCCCCGCCTCTTTTGAAGCCCCACCCACAGAGGGAACCAAACTGCTCAGCATCAACAAGGTACAGATCCAGACCAATCAGAGTGAACGATGAATATGATGCTGCTGTACACAACAGGATCCTACTGAGGCTCTGTCTGTCTGTCCGTCTGTCCACAGAGCCGAGCCCGTCACTCAATACGACGCCGCCCTCCTTCCCGCCGCCACAGGGAGTCCAGCACTGGGGACGACGTGGGCGTGGCCACAGAGGAGGCGAGCGAATCAGAGGCCAAGACTGCAGGAAAAGGAGGAGGAGAGGAGGAGGAGGGAGAAGTTTTCAGTGAAGGAACCAAAGCAGAGGAGATGAAAGATGAGGCCTCCATGTTTCAGGTGGAAACAGGGAAACAGCCAGAAGAGGAAGAACAAGAAGAAAAGAATGAAGGTGAGGAGGAGAGAGACGTAAAGATGGAGGAACACCTGGACACGAAGCCAGGAGAAGAAGAGGAAGATGGTCCTGGTCAGATCGCAAATGGCAAAGAAGAAGAGAAGCAGCCAGTCCTGAAAACATGAACACGTCTCTTTACTCCCATGTAGTGGCAGCTCTGTGTAACTACAACTACAGGACTACAACCTTTATTCTCTTCTATGTTCTGATCCACTGGGATCACCAGACGCTGCCCTCTTCCTCATGTTCCTCCCCCCGGTTTGAAGCTCAGAACACGCACACACACTGAGGATCTGTGTGTCTGCTGACTGCTGGACCGGCCTCCAGCTCATCTCTACACCAGCAGATACACCCGGCCGCTCGGCTTTTCATTGACTGAATATTGATCACTTTGAGTTTCCCCGCAGGAGACAGAACGTCAGAGTTGAGGAGGATGAAGAACCAAACATCAGGCCGGGTCAGAGAGGCAGAACCAGTAGATGTGACCCCTGCACACGGTCCTCAGGCAGAGAACCACGCGCTCAACCTCTGCTACCCTCCATCTTTGATGTTGCACTAGGAGCCTTCAGCTGAGGAAGAGGAAGATGACTTCACTCAGCAGCTCTATTTGTTGTAAACATGAGAGAATGATTGTGTGTGAAGGTGATGATGATGATCCATCAGAACTCTGAAGAACAAGGGGAGCATCAGGAAATCAATGTGAATGTGAACAGAACTTTGAGTCCAGTGGATGATGAAGAATGTGTCCTATCTGAATATAAATGGATGAGCTTCTGTGTCTTAGGAGTTATTGATCACTGCTTTGTGTGAATTTAGCTGCATAGTGTAAAGTGTGTGTGTGTGTGTGCGTGTGCGTGTGCGTGTGTGTGTGTGATTGGTTCTTACATGTTTGTCCCTTCAGAAAATACAAATCTGATCAAACAGGAAGTTTCCTTCAGTTCATTCCAAAACGTTTCTATGGCGTCAAAGGGAAACTGACTGTTAAGATCAACCAAACAGTCATCATGACCTCCTCATGACCTCCTGCTGTGACTGGAGCATGAGGTCATCCATGAGCTTCAGGGTGTGTGAAGGTTGGTCAGTCACTCCCTGAAGTTAGATTGGTCGTCAATCAACCCTGATAATGTAGTGACTAATGTTCCTTCAGTGTGATGATGTTAGAGTACAGCACATGCACAGGGTCAGAGGTCAGATGTCAGTCTGAAGGCCTCAAACTGGCTCAGATGAGGAACTTCCATCACTCTGGGCCTCAGCAGCACCTGGGGTCATCAGTCAGGGGGGTCTCATGCCCAGGGTCCATCTCATGTTGTGACACCAGCACCAGTCACCATAGCAACCTGACAGAACGGAACAGAAGGTGTGTGTGTGCTGCAGTCTGAACCATGCTGTGACCCCTCAGCTGACCTCGGGTCTTCGTCTCCAGCTGTGGCACCGAGGAGAAGACGTGCAGTTTGCAGATGTGTGTCTACCTGCAGGAGGACCTCAGGGTGCAGCTGGAGGTTCAGACCGGTACAGTGGGGCTGTTTGTCTGCTGCAGCGGCACTGTGTGTGTGTGTGTGTGTGTGTGTGTGTGTGTGTGTGTGTCTGTGTCTGTGTGTGTGTGTGTGTGTGTGTGTACCTGCCTGCTGCCTTTGGGGCCGTCTAGGTTTCTTTTGTTGTCGGTTTGTTTGTCCTGTGTTGCTTCTGCTTCCCTCAATGACATCATCCCTTAATAGCAGTCTGCAACTAATCGCATGTGGCAACTTTGGAATTAAGCTTGGAGTTAACGTGTGTGTGCGTGTGTGTGCGTGCGTGCGTGACCTGCAGTGTTCAGTTATTCCATAAATATCCAGGTGAGCGTGAGATCGTTTCAGCGGACCTAATGGAGGCCGGGCTGTGGCTACTCGTGTATCTTCTGCCTCAGGTCTGTGTGCGCGCGCCGTGACGTCATGGTCACGTATGAAGTGAAGCCCGGCTCTGCAGCATGAGGCTCTGATGTAATCGTGTCCCGTCTGGTCCCGTCACCGCCGCGGGGACACATTAAAGCCGCGGGCTGAGGGGACACGTGGATCATGTCTCCGCACCGTGAACGCGACAGCAGCTCGGACACGGACAGCTGCGACCTGGCGGACTGGCTTCCGTCCGTCCCGCTCCGCTTCCGGCCGGTGAGCGCGGACACGCTGGTCCCTCTGCTGGAGACCTTCTTCATGAGCACTCCGGTGGAGGAGTTCCGGAGGAGACAGTGTTCTCCTGCAGACTGGCCCACGCTGAGGGACGCCTGCAAGTCCATGGTGGTCCTGATCTCCTCGGCGATCCTGGATGACGTCACTCCTGCTGCCAGGACGCTGTTCAGGAGGCTGAAGATGAAGTGGCAGCAGGGTCTCATCTACGTGAAGGAGGGTGACGTCATAGCCAACCTGACCGAGATCTTCCCGCGGTGCTTTGCTGACGCGCTGCGGGTCAAAGGGGACACGTACGACCTGGAGAACCCGTGTGAGGCCCAGCACGTCATGGAGACCATCAGCGCGGTGGACTACCTGTCCAGAGCTATGGAGGTGCACAAAGAGGTGAGCAGAACCGTGAAGAACGAGCTGGTGGAGCTGCTGGGCCGCAGGGTGACGCAGAGGGTGAACGACCTGCTCGCCCTGGAGCTCAACCCAGAACTGTGCGTGTTCGAGATGAAGGATCTGGTCCAGAACAACATGGGCAAGGCCGCGACGGACAGGATCTCCTCTTACGTCATGCTCATGATCCTGGGCTGCCTGGTGCTCGGCTGGATGGTGAAGCTCGCGAAGAAGGAGAACGTGAGAGGTGAAGAGAAGAAGGACGTGAAGGTGATGGAGGTCATGCAGAGAGCAGAACCGACGAACCTCTCCGAGATCTCCGAGGGACCTTCATCCTCCAAAGTTTCCAAATGCGACAAATACGACAAGTACACGATCATCCTGCTGCTGGTGAAGGAGCTGATGAAC
>NW_027467126.1:92500-95000 GCF_046128005.1 Genypterus blacodes | reverse complement strand
ACATGATCAGACAGAGGGGATGAACACAGACAGGTGGACAGATGGACAGATGGACCTGCCTTCTGTCTGTGAGGGACTGTCTTCATCTCTGCAACCTCTGGAAGCTGCTGCACCAGCGTCAGGGAGAGAGCAGAGGGTTTAAAGCTCCTACCAATGATCTGCTTCAGTCTCATTCAGACAATTAGATTCTGTTTTTAGGGGCAATAAGGCAAAAACCCTTAATCCTACAAAGCCAATGATGAATCAATTCTGTGGCCTCGCTGCTGAACGGCAGAGAACACGGAGGAGGAAGTTGGTGATTCATTTCATTTGAACCTCACCTACAGGTTTGGACAAAGCAGAACAAGCAAGCGGGAAATATCTGGGGGGCCGGGGGGAGGGGGCCTTACTCTCAGTGTCATGTTTAAAAGCTAGAGGAGGCCAAGCACAATCACATCCTCTGAGCACATAAAGACGCCACACAAAGGAAAAGAACCAACAACCTTCAGACAGAATTCTTACCTCCATCTTGTCCATGGTGTCAAAGAACTGAGCTGACTGGAGACACAGAGGCCCACACGTTACTGTTGGTACTGATGTGATGTTTTCTGTTGAGTGTGTGTGTGTGTGTGTGTGTGTGTTACCTTCATGGTGGGGGGTGCAGTACGGGGGGAGAGGAGGGCAGTCTGCCAGAGGAACATTGGAGATGTTCAGTAGCTCCTGTTTGCTGAAATCAAACAGCAGGAAGCACGTGACCTTTGTGTCTCAGACCTGAAACCTGAATCATCTTCATGGACTCTGTGACCTGGACCTGACTTTAGTTACTGTTACTAAACTCCCTCACTGGCACTCAGAGGTGAGAGCAGACTGATGTTCTCCCTTCATCTATACATTCTGTCTGCATGCTGTAGATATCGCAAACATCTGACATCATGTTTAACAAATATCAATCCCTTGTGAATCATAAGAATTTGTTTTGCTTGCAAGTAGAAGACAACACTTGTTGTTGGATGTTTGGACTTTGGTCTCCATAACTCAGATTCAGACCTTCTCTCTGTGGTTCAGTGAACAGGTTTGCTTTCCCTGTGTGGCTCAGCTGGCAGGATGTCCTCACCCAGAGCTACACGTCCACATCTATCACGTCAGCTTCACATGTGTCAAAAGCGTCCTGCAGGGCCAACATGCACGCTTGTGTTCTTCTGTTCACCATCACTGTCCCGCCAGTGTTCATGTATGTTCGTGTGTCCACTGAATAGAAAGCCTGCAGGACTTTAGCTGCAGATGTAGATCAAACAGGACATCCTTCATCTGTAGCTTCATATGTAGACATCCATAGCTGGGTGTGTATGTAGGTATGTAGCCAGACTTGGTTGGTTGGTTGGTAAATGAGTGTGTAGATCAGCAGGCATGTAGGTTGATTGACTGTATGTTGTAGGCTGTCCAGACCTTTGGGGTCTTTTTTGCGTTTCAGTCGGTCGAAATAGCTACTATGTAGCTCATGTAGCTAGTTAGCTAGTAGATTAGCCGTGTCTGCCTGAGGCGTCTTCCTGTTAAAGGGGAGTTTGTCCCTATATAAATAAAGTTGAATTGAATTGAATAGCTCCAGCAGGTAGGTACAGGTAGAGGAGCCAGTAGAGGAGCCAGTAGGGTGGTGATCTGATCCAGGGGGAGATCAGCAGGTTGTTCAGTGAGTGAGTCATTGGGTAGATAAGGATGGCAGCTCAGGTGTGAGAAGGTCTGTAGTCTCAGGTGGGTTGGTCTGTATATAGACACACAGGTGCTTCAGGTGGAGGTGGAGGTGCTGTTAGGCCTGTCCCTGTGCTGGCAGCAGAGGGGGGTCAGTCTGGTGCCCAGGGACAAACTCCAGACCGGAGCACCTTCCTGCTTTGACTCTGTGCAGGTACGTGAGAAGTTAAAGGAAAGTTTGGAGTCAAATGTTTCCACCCGCCAGCTGTGACTAATGATGACCTCCTGCTGTGCCCCCTGGAGACCCCTGAGGGGTTAAGCAGCTGTCTACTCATTTAAGTTCACCCACATTAAGTTCAGACACACACACACGCACACACACAGCCTGGGGCCTCCTATAGGGAGTCAATCTGTTTTCTGTTGTGGTTTTACAGATCTGTCGTTCCCTCAACACGTTGAAGAATCTGTTCCTCAGGTGGCAAACAAGCGATGCTGTCAACAAACCAACAAGGTGACAACAACAACAACCTCCACAGCAGGGAAGAGACCAGGCTGGAACCAAACAGACGGTGCCTCTGCTACACACACACACACACACACACACACACACACACACACACACACACACACACACACATTACAAACGAGCTCCGTCTGTCTTTAGACCCACTTTGGATTTAAGTCGGAACATGAATGATGAATACGATTCACATCTAGACTCAATGAATCAAGCACAACACACACACACACACACACACACACACACACACCCTCAGTTACACACACACAGTGTGACCCACTGTATGTACCTTTAACCTTTCATAATAAAAGGCTT
>NW_027467126.1:15000-87500 GCF_046128005.1 Genypterus blacodes | reverse complement strand
TCTCTCCCTCTCCCTTTCCCCCTCTCTCTCTCCCTCTCCCTCCCTCTCCCCCTCTCTCTCTCTCTCCCTCTCTCTCGCTCACGTCCCCCCCCACTGTGTGTTAATGTTTCTCTCAGTTGACTGCACACACACAGCAAGCAGAGTGAAAAGACATTAAGAGAGAGAATGGAGGAGTGAGGGAGGTCATACAAATTATGCTCTCTCTCTCTCTCTCTCTCTCTCTCTCTCTCTCTCTCTCTCTCTCTCTCTCTCTCTCTCTCTCTCTCTTTCTCTCTCTCTCTCTATGTGCAATGTCCTTCCTCTGCTAAATCTTCACAGTAACTTCTGATGTCACCTCGTGTTTCCACAGCAGGACCTTTCCTCAGTGGATGTGAAGTTTGTGCTGTGTGAATGATGTGTAAAGCAGATAGTTTGAACCAAATGTTAGTGGAAACAGGAATGTGCAGGATTTAAACTAAACACTCTCACACTCACTTTGCGCCTTTCTGAACTCTGAAACATGAGGTGTGGTTTCACTCCGTCATGGAAACCACCACACAAAAGCAGAACAAGCAGCAAGGACAAAGGAGATGAAACATGATCCATTAGCTTCTCCATACAGGATACAGGATAATATTGTTTTCAAGACTACTACTTATGGCATTATGACAAATGAGTTGTTCTTACTTGTTGCATTCATTTCATTGTACAAGTGTTATTCTGATGGTTGTAATGGGGTCAACCAAGGATCGAC
Source organism: Genypterus blacodes (assembly GCF_046128005.1). Classification (NCBI taxonomy): domain Eukaryota; kingdom Metazoa; phylum Chordata; class Actinopteri; order Ophidiiformes; family Ophidiidae; genus Genypterus; species Genypterus blacodes. The sequence goes on along the minus strand of NW_027467126.1, from coordinate 86,767 downwards.
CAACAGGGGGAGTGCAGTTACAGTCCAATGATTTGTCAGACTCTCTGCTCAACATGGTCGCCCTACAACCCTGCTAAATGCATGCATTCTGCTGACGTCACTCTATTGGTACAGACATGTATCCTTCTCAAAGCAGCACACTAACTATACTGCACATCCTGAGCATTTTCAGTTTGATAGGTCAATCATCAAGTAAAACAGCATGCAATGTGAACATGTTTCTGAAGAACAGAAGAAAGGGCCGGTCACGTACAGAGCCGTTTAGACCAAGGTCAGCAAACAATAACAACAATAAACTCCTTCTCAGGAGAATCTGTCCTGGCTGATGAGCCTGCCACAATGCAAGGCCACACCTTTGTAACTGAGCCAACAGAAACCAGCAGAGCAAGGAGGGAGGGGAAGTCCTGAGAGAATTCCTCCACGAAAATACTGCTGCTAGTGTCAAAACTTGACTAAGTTGATGATTTTGAAGCTTTAGCTTCTTGCAAAGGCCTCAGTAGGATTCATAAGAAATAGAACTTTCACTGAACAACATTCACTAGTCTAAAAACCACAATCAGTGCGAGTGGCCAGTTGGTACTAGTAAATAATGAATGCACGCTGTCCTTGTTTGTCCCTCCAGAACAGAGAATAGAAGTTAGAGCTCACATGAAAAACACCTCAGGAATTCTACATCACTCCACCTGCTCACTGCATTATGGCTCAGAACTTGTCAATCAACCCTTGCCCTTATTTCCCACCTGTGAGTCTGTTGTATCCTCACACAGGGTTATGGAAATGTGTTTGGCTGGTTTCTAATAATACCCAGGCAGTTTGTTTGCAGCCTTACATGGCAGCAGTGATCTATGCTGCTACACAGCCACAGCTCATCTCACCAACCTGAGCTTTAGTAGAAATACATAGATTAGATATACTGATGACAGGATGGTGATGAAACACCAAACCCTCTCTCTAAGCCTAACACATCATACTCTCATATATTTCTTATTAGTGAGCAACTAAACATTTACTCACTATGTATTTGTTATTATAATATAGCAATTGCCGTAGAAGTCTGTCATTGCAGCTGTAACTTTGTTTATTGGATGAAGTCACTTTGTTGGTTTGATGACATCACTATTGTATATTTAAGTAGCTTTTGAGTCACTGTCATAAGCAACATTGGAAGAAACAGCTTTTAACTCATGCATGCATTTGGATGTGTCCTTTAGTGAAGTTATCTAGTCTTGTGCGTGTTTGCCAATAAGTGACACATCTACGCAGAAGAGGAAGCGAGGCGTGTCCCTGCAGGGGTGGTAGAGTTCAATCAGAGCAAGCAGCCTGACTACTTTACTTTACTCTATAACCTCAAATAGAATAACTTTAAAACCAAGATCCAAAATTCACCTCGAACCCGGCTATTATGTTCCCAGGCCCTTAGTCCACCGGCTCATCAGATATAATAACCGTACATCAGTAACCTTGTGAGTTATGTTGCTGAGCCACACTGAACGCCGCTCACATGTTGTGAGGAGATGTGGGGCTTTGTGTGATCATGTTTTAAATTACATAACGGCTACACATTGCTTTGCGCTCATTGGCTAATTCTTATGGATTTTACTTTATTGAACCAATGGGAGTTAACATCCCAGTCGCGACGGCCTGTAACGAGCCAATGGGAAGCCGCTGACGTGTCTCTCCCATAAAACCTTTTGCGTGACGTAAGAGGCCTGTAGTTACAGTCGCCATCTTGACTTCTCTTCGACAACGGGCGGAGAAAGCGGAAGAGACGGCGAGCGAAGAATTCAGACAAACAGTGTTATTTTGCTCCGAGTCCGGACAGAAATCGCAAGTCGAATGTGTTCATGGACTGTTTAGTGCTAAATGGTGGCGATAGCGGTCCGGTCGGTATAGCTTTGCCCCGGTCACTCAGCCCAAAGATGGACGACACAGCGAGGGAAGATGCGTGCCGAGAGTACCAGTCCTCCCTGGAAGACCTCACGTTCAACAGCAAGCCGCACATCAACATGCTGACCATTCTGGCCGAGGAAAACCTGCACTTCGCCAAGGATATCGTCGCAATTATTGAAGCACAAATAAGCAAGGTTTTTATGAATATAGAATACTTTTATTAATCCTGTAGATGTTTTGTAGGCCTGACCCACGGTGTGTTAGCAGGTTGCTAAACATGGCGGCTAGCGTCAAGTTAGAACAACATGTCACCTAGCTACGCTGCTAACAGTTAGCGGGGGTGTCGAGTCCACTTCGTTCTCCTCAGGTAGTTAGATGTGTACAGAGGATTGGATCGATATACATTCACGTAACGGTGAAGGAGTGGAACAAACAGGTGTAGCTTATATACAAGTATGCCCTAGTTTTAGTAACTTTCCTCGTTTAGTTGTTAGTGCTGTTGATCTAAAGTCTCCATTCTCTGGTCAGGAGTGAATGAGGGTTCATTTATCTAATGGTCTACATAATTAAGAGTTCTGTAATAGCCGCGAACACTTTTCTTTCGACCCAAACACGGTTCACGCTGTTCATGATTGTGTTGCGTCATAGTTTGAGTTCGGCGGGAGTGGGCACATGTTCCGACCTGAAGTTGGACCGGAGAGTAATGCGGCTGGAACTGAACTCGTGGTAAAGAATGAATGGACGGACTTCTGTTCTATCATAGAGCCGAGTAAAGAAGTCTTAAGTCTCAAGCCTGTGTAAACCGGACTGAATGTGTCCGATCAGGCTGAGGCCAGTCTGAGAGTTAGGTTCATGATTAACTTCAGTGTGACTCACACAGGAAGTAAGAACAAGCGGTACTTTGACTAAGAAGTAGTTGTATTATCCAGTAAGTGACATTGTGAACGTTTCATTCACTGAGAAGTGCCTTTAGCAAAAAGTTGAGCTCGTTCCATTTCATCATCAATCGCAGGATATAATGTCACATCTTGACGATAAACAAAAATAGTAGTGACCATAATGCAAAGTTCCCTACCTTTTTTATAGAAACTTCACTTGTGCCAAACAGAAATTTCACCAGACATATTTAAAGTGTCTGAACATGTCATTTACAAACTAACTTGTTAAAAGTCTACGGCTGGTGAGGCTCTGCCCTGTAGATTATAAATAGAAGTCTCGTGTTACTGTCATGATCTGGGTTTATGGCCCAGGGACATGAGATAGTACGGTGAGGAGAGCAGAGCAGAGTGAGGACACCATGAAATCACTGATAGATTCAATACCAACACATATCTCTGGATCACGTAAACATTCTAAAACATCGGCCCTGCCATATTTCTCTCTCTATGGTGGCTTTAGACCTCAGCTCTGCAGCCTGTACCCGTGAGAGGAACAGGGTGATGAGCAGCCTGAGGTCCTTCATTATAATGACAGCTCACAAATCACTCTTGGCGTAGTTGAGGCTATTTGAGTGGTGACTAGGGCTGAATGTTGTTGTGTAGCTGCTCTTTCGTGTGTGAGCTGAGGCCTCTAGAGTTCATCCCTGCTGTGTCAGCACACTGCCTCGTAACACAAAGCAACACTTTGCTCCAATTAGAAAACATTTCTCTGCCATCATTAACCCACTAGTAACTCTTGAATCTTTGAAATGTCATGACTGGTTAAAATGTTATAATAAAAAATGTGAAATGTGCTTTTTGTCATTTTTTATTTCCCAGTGTAATTTATTGGTATGCCTCTGGTCTACACACTGACTGCTCTCACTCAGTCTGGGTCACATGTTGTAAGTTAATGCTGCAGTTCACAGTAATGACCAAAGTTTGAGTGTGAAGCCATTAAAACGCAGCTGAATCACCTCAACGCCTGCAGATCACTCAGCCCTGTGTTCTAACAGGTCCTCAAAGCTTTTCATAACAAGCCGGGACAAACACCATTTTTGTGGTAACATTTTTTTTTACAAGTTTGAAGACTCAGGTGTGGATTGGAAGAGACTGGCTCAGTGACTCGACAGGGTAAAGTACAAAGAGGGGTTCAGAGAGAGCCCCTCTTTGGAGGTAACCAGGAGACATGGACATGTCACTTCCTGTGCTGAAGGACTTTTGGATTTCCCTCCTTTTTAAAGACATTGAAGTTGCTGATGACTACGCTGTCAACCCCATTTTTATTTTTGTATTGATCTGGCCCGTAGCCCGGCGCCTGGTTTAAATGAAAGGGGCTTTTTCAGGGTGGTGACCTGTGAACTTGCTTCCACACTGAAGAAACCAGATGGACTTGGAAAGATGTCTGGACAGTGGGAGGATTTTTATTTTTGTTTTATTTTTCCAGTGGCTCTTCAACATTTTCCAAGCCACTGAGTCTTTTCTGGGGGGAGGGGGAGTGCGGTCTTGTCACTTTGTACTTTACATTTGTTGTGAAATGTTGCTTTAACCCCTGCTGTTTTCTAAACTTGTTGAGTTTTCTATCGTCCCAGGCCCCAGCTGCAGAGAAGCTTCCACTTTTGTACTTAGTGGATTCCATAGTGAAGAATGTTGGAGGAGAGTACCTTGCAGTGTTTGCTAAAAACCTAATCACTTCATTTATATGTGTCTTTGAAAAGGTACAGTTCTCTTTCCTGCCGTTAAGCATTGTTATATTTAAGCACTCAGACTTTGCCAGCCCACTTCACTTCCCTCCTGTCATGTTGCTTGCTTTCTACATGTTAGTCTCCTGCATTCTGCTCCTCTACTTCAAACCTCATAATGCAGTAATGCTAAACAAGCACATTTGCTGTCTAAATACAAATCTGACATAGTAATGCTGGAGCTAGTCCTATCATGCCATATGTAAATGTGAAATGAGTTGCAGTATACCCTTTGAAATGTTACTGAGTGTGTCAGGTGGTTGTTGGCAGCTTTGGACCAAGTCCTGTCCTCTGTTTGTAGGTGGAGGAAAACACGAGAAAGAGTCTGTTCAAGTTGCGCTCTACATGGGACGACGTGTTTCCTCTGAAGAAACTCTACGCGCTGGATGCCCGGGTCAACTCAGTGGATCAGGCCTGGCCCATCAAGCCTCTGCCGCCCACCGTCAACGCCAGCATCCATGTCAACCCCAAGTTTTTAAAGCAGGTACGTATGTGCTCTCCACACCACGGCTCAGACTGCCACGCCCTTACTGTTGGGACCTTTTGATCAACCTCAGTTCATTCCATCACAATCAGTCTTTCCACATGTCCTAGTCCAAACTAAATCTACATGATTTATTTTTGCCTTATTGCTAAAAGACTTGGTTGAACAGAACTTGATTCAAACACAAAGCAGTACATTCATGTGAAGTAGTAGGCAGAGTTTAGTAACGCCACCTCCCCGTCCCTCAGCACCTAAAGCCCCAGTGTAGCTCCACATGGGAGCCTGAGCGCTCCATGCTGTCTGACTCTAACTCAGCAGACTGCTACTCCACCTGAGCTTTCCCTTAAAGATGGACTAAACAGAAATGATGAAAGCATCCAGATATATGTAGTAGCAGTATAAATGTTCCCTTGCCCTTAGATGCGTTGTGTTTATTTAAAGGGACAGTGCACATTGATAAATGGTCTCCCTTCTTGCCTGTGTTGTTTCTGGAACGCACACAAACACTCTGATGTAATGACAGAGTGGTGGCATGTAGGAGACATTCTGCTGTCTGTAACTGAGTAAGTGTAGTGTGTATGTAAACTTAGTGACCTCTGCCTGTGTGTCGTGCCTCTCTGGCGCTAACCCTGTGAACCTGACATGTCCCACAGCCGGAGGAGGCCACCTCTCCACGGGCCGCTGCACCGCCGCCTCCTCAGCCACCCACGCCTGCACCGCAACCAGCTCCTGCGGTCACTCCGTCCAGTGTGACCCAGGAGCAGCTGATCCGGCAGCAGCTGTTGGCCAAGCAGAAGCAGCTTCTGGAGCTTCAGCAGAAGAAGATCGAGCTGGAGCTGGAACAGACCAAAGCTCAGCTGGTAGGAGAAACCTCCACAAGTTCAGACCTACGCCCCCACAGAGCTCCACCACTCTCTACATCCCAACCCGTAATGTCCCTATTTATTGTATTATCTGATTATAAAGTCACACTGAGTGAAATGTTTTATGATGAAGATATTGCAGGCTGACTGTCATGATGTCTTCATCCTTGTGTGGTCTCTTCTCCTGTGTTTGTGTTGGACACTGGTAGGCTGATCCACTGATTGTCTTTCTGATGCCTTGCAGGCAGGAGGATTTGTGTTACCGTCATCAAATCCAGCTCCAGTTCCTCCTCCAGCCCCACAGACCTCAGTGCCACAGCCCGCCAGCCAAACCACACCTGTCATCCGCCCCTGGATCCCTCCGCAGCCCGAAACCAAGCCCCCCACCAGAGACCCCCGCCTCAACCGCACCGGCCCGGCTGCTCCTCCCCAGCTGAAAGAACAGCCGACCATGAAGAAGGAGAGTCCCACTGTCGCAGGTCCTGCTCACATGGCAGAGAAACGACAGATGGAGAAAACCATCAGGCTGGAGAAGGGAAAGGCCCAGAGAAGAGAAGTGGAGGAGAAGTGCACATCCAAATCACCGTCTCCAATGCTCAAAGGTGGCCAGAATAAGAGCAAACACATTGAGACTGAGAACCTCAAGGCACCAGATGCTACAAAGAAGGACCCCAGGCTGCGGAAACGCACACAGGACAAAGGTGGAGAGGCCAAAGAGGACGAGCTGAAGGAGAAGAAAAGGTGTACTGACAAAAAGGAGAGGGAGGAAGCCGCCCGCGCCTCAGAGCCTCAGAGGTCCACCAAGGGGAAGCCTGTGAACGGCTCGGTGAGTAAACACAGGGAAGAGTCCATAGAGAAGACAGATTTCAAAAGTGGCGGCAATGCGCGGACACATGCCAGGAAACGCACCCGGTCCAGGTCCAGGTCACGCTCGCCGGCCTCCTCCCCAAAGAGGAAAGACAGAAGGTCTCCAAAGGGCCGAACCAGGAGCGCCTCCCCCTCGCCTTCGCCTTCTCACAAACCCAGCAAAGCCAGGAGGGCTCGTGAGGGCGAGCCCCAACACGTCAAACCCAGCCGAGAGGACCGCCTCCTGCCCAAGAAGAACCTCTCGGAGAGCAGGAGGTCCAAGAGGCCAGCTGATGACAGGCACTCGGAGTCCAGAGACTCTCATTCTCCCCGGGGCCACGACAGCAAGGAGGCCAAAGAGCCTCCTCACCGCTGGAGGAGCGGCTGGGAGGAGAACAAAATGTGAGTAAACGCTGAGTCGGGTTTAAGAAGGAAGTGCTTATCAAAACAGTGAAGAGTCATACTTGAAATGTGTCTCCACAGTCCTAAGCTGTCAGAGGAGTCCCATCCAAAGCCCGGACCTCAGAGACACAAAGCCTACAGCGCCCCGACCAGACCCAGCACCCCCCGCACCCCCAAACACCACCGCCTCAGTGTGGACGCCAACCTGCAGATACCTGAGGCCCTCAACTCTGCCAGCAAGAGGGACCTGCTCAGGAGGGTCAGTGACACTCACACACACACACACACACACACACACACACACAGTCTCATCTTCTATAATGTCTTCTCTGTGTTGCTGTCTGCAGGCCAGTAAGCGCCTGGAGAGCGGTGAAATGTCCCAGGAGGAGTTCCTGAACATGGCCCACCAGATCAAGCACTTCTTCCAGTACCAAGAGGAGAAGCGGGAGCGTTCAGAGAGCTGGGAGGATCCCAGCGACCCGCAGCAGCCTCACGGCCCCAACAAGAAGCAGCCATTATTGGACACACCTACCTCAGCTCAGGCCCCGCGGCCCAACAACGACCTGGATGAAGCAGAGCTCACCTACTATGAGCACAAGTCCAAGCTGAGGAAGACTCAGGTCATCCACCGCGCCACAGAAGAGTGGGAAGGTGGACAGAGTCCGGAAGAGGGCGAATCAGCTGTGCACGGAGGGAAACCCAGTGGGCGGAGCCTCACACATCCGCCATCGCATAAATACAGCCGGACGCCCAGAGACAGAGAAGGTACAGAGAACACCAGGGAGACGCAGCGCTACAACAGTTATCTCCCCTGCAGACCCTCTGTCACTCTGTTGTTGTTGTTCTTGTTCTGATCCACCTGATCAAGCAGCGAGTCCCTCCCCCCCCCCACTGCAACCAAGAGGGGGTAAAGGACAGGAAGCTCCCGTCCTCCAGCTGTCATTGTGGATTAGAGTTAGATCATCAAACAGAAATGTAACTTCTGTCCTCTTTTCCTCTTCCTGGAGTTTACCTCCCCTCACTGTGTTTGTGTTTCAGGAGAGACGCGCAGCAAAGAGCGGGAGGATCCACGGCCTCAGCCTGGCAGCGCGCCCATGATCGAGGAGTACAACCACGGCAAAGAGTTCCCCCCACTCAAGTCTCTGCCCGGGCTCCGCTTCAGGAGGAGAGCCGACCCCAGAGAGTCCAGTGAGTCACATGCTTCTTTGACCTGGAGGCAACGATCCAGAGGCTTTGGATCGCTAAGAAAGGAAACTGATCAGAAGAGAGTTAGCATGTGGGAAACATGAATGATGAGAAACCAGATGGAATTATTCAAGCTTCTAAAGTTTTAGAACAAACTGTGACCTCAGAAGGTCTTTAGTGTGTGTGTGTGTGTGCCTTCAGCACTGAAGGAGTGTGTGTGTGTGTGTGTGTGTTTCTAGGTGAGAGGGAGTGGAACTCTCCGCTGACAGAGCGGAATCGCCATGCGGATCGGGAGGAGCAGAAGAGCGGCTACGACACTCCGAGGAGACAGGGACCCCCCGCCGATTCCCGAAATCCGGACCCACGGAGGCCAGAGCGCCCCCCCTCTGCCGCTCCAGTAGTGCACAGGAAGTGTCCTAGTCCCACCAGCCTGGATCCCCCCGCCCGCCACTCTCCAGTGTCCGCGTTCGAGCGTGAACGCCTCTCGCCGCTCCAGCAGAAAGAGACTTCAGAGATGAGTCCCGTCCCACGCTTCGAGAGTCCTACCAGCGAGCACTCTGATGACGGACCCATCAACCTGGAGGCCCCCCCGTCTCATCCTCACCCCTCAGTCAAGTCCATTCTCAAGATGCCGGTCCGCGGCGGCCCCCTGTCGTCTGTCAGGCAGCACAGCGACTCCCCGGGACACACGCCTCCTCACGAAGCCGGCCTACCCCCCGCCAGATTCGACAAACCTGCAAAAGTGAGCGCGTCCAGACCGCACCCCCCCGGGCGATACGAAGGCGGGGGCCCGGGACCCTACGACGAATCGTCCCGGTACGACGGCCCTCATCACCAGGGCCCCGGCAGGTTTGAAGGAGGCGCGGCGCCCCTGCACAACATGCCTGAGAGGTTTGATGGACCCGGCCGCTTTGACAGCCCCCCCATGCCTCACGGCTCAAGGTTTGAGGGGCCGCCGCATCCTCAGGGCTCCGGTAGGTTCGACGGCCCAGTCGGCCAGCAGCCGGCAGTAAGATTTGATGGCGCGGGGCCCAGACCGGGACACTTTGAGGGTCCCATCTCACGCTTTGAAGCACCACGCCACTTTGATAACAGCATGGGTCCTGGGCCCGGAGCCGGACCCATGGGCTTCCAGCCGCAGCACCCCATGCATTTTGAAGGCCCTCCAAACCAGATGGGCCCAATGAGGTTTGAAGGATCCGGTCCCATGCGATTTGAGGGGCCCCAGTCCGGCCCCAGGTTCGATTTGCCAAATCTTTCTCACCAGGGTCCCCCCAGGTTCGGGCCCCAGCACGGCCTGCAGCAGAGCATGAGGTCCACGCCGTATGACGGGCCCACGCCCCCCCAGCACGGCTTCATGGCCCCTCAGGCCTTCCAGGAACCCATGAACCCTCAGTTCTCATCGGGGCCCATGGGCTTCCAGGCTCAGGCCAGCCTGCCTCAGGGAGGAGGCTTCAGCATGCAGGCCGCTCCGTTTGGACAAACGGGCCCCGGGCCTTTCTACGGAACTGCAGGGCCCAATGTGGGCATGCAGCAGTCGGTGAGTCAAGACACGCAGAACACACACACACACACACACACACACACACACACACACACACACACACACACACACACACACACACACACACACACACACACACACACACACACACACACACACACACACACACACACACACACACACACACACACACTCTCTCTGTCTCTGTGTGTGTGTGTGTGTTGGCGTTAGTTTCATCCCTAAACCCCTCCCAGTTAGAGTGTGTTATGTGTAAGTGTTGTGTAGTGATGTCATCTCTGCTGCTCTGTCTCCAGGTCAACATGATGGCGACCCTGAGCCAGGCCTTCCCTGTGCCTTTCAGACAGAGTGAGTGACATGAGGAGCTCAGCTTACCTTTGATCTGATTGAGCTGTAACCATATTAGTGCATTCGTTTCTTGCTTCTGATTGGCTGCTTCCTGTCCCAGCAGCAGGACAGGTCGTCCCTCCAGAGAGCCACTTCGGTCAGGTCGACGTCAACGACCTGCTGACCAAACTCATCTCCACCGGCATCATCAAGCCCTCGCAGCCGGACGCCACGCCGGCCACAGACACCGGTCAGTCCGCCTGCCACACACACACACACACACACACACACACACACACACACACGTCTGACATCAGGTAGTCAGCCTCTTCCACCTTGTTACCAAATGTAATCTCTATGTACTTTCTCCTTGCAGAGTCTTCATCTTCAGCTGCAGCTCCAGTCGCCCCGGTGCCAGTGGCAGCAGCAGCGGCGGCGGCGGCGGTGGAGGAGGAGGAGGAGGAAGAGCAGGAGGAAGAGGACGATGATATTCCAGACCTCACCGGCTTCGTCATCGATGACATGAAACAGTGAGTGTTGTCATAACGACAGAGGGACCAGAGTTCAACCTGATTGTCCCGATGCTCAGTTAGCGTGCATCAGCCTGTAGCACAGCAGATCAGTGTGTGAGGCTGAGGAGACACGCCCACATGCAGGCCTCACACACGCCCACATGCAGGCCTCACACACGCCCACATGCAGGCCTCACACACGCCCACATGCAGGCCTCACACACGCCCCCACATGTCTTCTAATCCCTGAGATGTTTAGGAGAAAGATGAAACCTCTCTGAGCTCTGCCTTGTCTCCTGCCTGCAGGCGTTATGAGAGCGTGGTGACCAAACTGTACACGGGGAACCAGTGCTGCTCCTGCGGCATGAGGTTCACCTCGGCTCAGACCGACCTGTTTGCAGACCACCTGGACTGGCACTACAGACAGAACAACTCCATGAAGGACGCCAGCAAGAAGATCATACACCGCCGCTGGTACTACACACTGACGGTGAGCGGCTGACTGAGAGGAGATGTGAGGCTGCAGCAGCGCTCAGATCAGTGTGGACCTGAGATTTGACCCGTCTGTCTGTCTGTCTGTGTGTCTCCCTCAGGACTGGATTGAATTTGAAGAGATCGCTGACCTGGAGGAACGAGCAAAGAGTCATTTCTTTGAGAAGGAGAACGAGGAAGAGGTGCAGAAGAGCCAGGAGGCCGCCAAGGAGAAGAAGGTCCAGAGCGTCCGAGCCACCAACAACGTGGTGGGAGAGGTGAGGCAGAAGAGATCAACCTGCTGGAGATCAGCTCACATGACCTCCATCATCACTCTGACCCCTCTGTTTGTGTTCCTGCAGTCATGTGAGATCTGCCAGGAGGCCTTTGAGACCTTCTGGGAGGAAGAGGAGGAGGACTGGCACCTGAAGAACGCCATCAGGGTGGACGAGACGGTGAGACACGCACAAGCATGTAGGGTTAGACAGGTACACTGGAGGAGCTGAGCCATAATGTGTGTGTGTGTGTGTGTGTGTTCTCTCTGCAGGCCTACCATCCGTCCTGTTATGAAGATTATAAAAACGTAAGTAAAACGTAGAAGAGTGAAAATGATGAAGAGTTTGTTTCCTGGGGAACCAGTTAGGAGCGGTTGCTAGGAGACGTGTTGATATTCATTTAGCCAGCAGGCTCATAAAACTTCACAATAACAACAAAGTGTAGAAGTCTGCTGAGTCCGTGTGTGTCCTGTTCGTTTAGAGAGTAATGAAGTCATCAGGTTATTAAGAGAGAATGATAATAATGATGTCATGCTGCCTCGTCCTCAGACGTCTTTGTCTCTGGACGTGACGCCGTCGCCCGTCAAGGCACCGACAGAACATCCGCTGAGCGCCTTCATTAAGAAAGAAGAGGAGGAGGTGGAAGAAGAAGCCACTTCCTGTCTCTTCGCCTCAGTCAAACAGGAAGTGGAGGCCGAAGGCATTGAGCCGCCAACTGAAAAAAAAGAGGAGGAGCCTGTACCGGAGGAGGGCGCCACAGGGCCCAGTGCCGTCTCCTGATGAACGACTGTGAACACGCTGCTTATTGGACACTTCCTGTTTTTAGAGGAAGAAGTGTTGAGTTTTTTTTACGCGCGTACGGGGGCGGGGCCTCCGTCACATGACTTGAATACATTTTGGTATTTGGATTGTGCCTGAAGACTTCAGGAGTTTGAACTGGACTGAGAGTGAAAGTGAACCTGATTATTGCAAAAAAAGTTCTTTCTTTCTTTGGGGAAAATGTCTGTATGATTTAATTTATAAATTAAAGTATTTTTGGTATCTCTTGTGTAACATTGATTGAACATAAGGAGGCCGATGTCTCTGCTGCCTGCGTGTAAACGTTTAGATCCGCTCTCTTAACACGCGGGCCGGGCGGTGGGAGGAGCTAACAGGCTGCAGGTTTGGAGTCGTCAAGGTAAGAATCGTCTGCCCGGCGACTGATGACCTCAGCGCACTGTCGTTTATAACAAATGCTTTTGTTCTTTGGTTTGATCTACAATAAAAATGAGTGAACCTTTTGTTTGTGTGAACAGATTCTGTTTTAATGTTCTTTAGGTTTCAAAGTCAAATAAAGGTGAAATGAAGTAAAAATGATTCTGTCTTTCCTGTGCTTCCAGCTGTTAAAAGTCTAATGCTTCACTTTAATCCCCTTTGTTCTTAAACTTTTAGAGCAAGCTGAAAGGAAATGAAGCTTTTCTGATGTCACAGAGCTTCAGTTCTTCTCTGGTGGACTCAGGTTACTGCACTTTGGTCCTGAGTCATTTAGAAACACTGAACACAATGTTAGAGACTTCACCAGAAATGATCACAGAAGTCTGATTGAAAACTTAACTCAGTTTTATCACAAAATCTTTTCAAACCCAAAAGTCAAACCTGTCAGTCAAATCTCAAACTGCACCAGGAGCATCAAACAAAGATGAGTGTGTTTGTGTTCTGATGAGGAGGCTTCACCTCCAGATCCTGTAGAAACTCAGAGCGATGGCCAGGCAGGAAAACACTGTGGCTGAGGAGGAAGAGGAAACACTCCTTCAAAATAAAATCACCATCACCGACCAAGTCTCACTCCTGAGGCTTATTTCATCACAGCACTTAGTCCATACACACACACACACACACACACACACTCTCACACACAGTACCTGCAAGGTAACGGATTGTCTGCAGTTTGAGGGACTCCAGGATGGTTTTGAGAGACGCCACCTCCAGGTCCATCTTCTTATTGGTCTCCATATTATCATGATCAATGTCTGCTCTCTGCAGAACAGAGACGGACACACACACTGATGTCACACACTGATGTCACTGTGTGTGCGCCTGTGTTTGATACAGCATATCTACTCTGCAGGATGTTTACCTTATGATGAAACTCTGTGGCGGCTTCCATCAGCTTCTTCTCCTGTTCAGTGAACTGACAGAACACACACACACATTACTCATTGAAGTCACATAGAGACAGTGTCACGGCTATAAACAGCATTGTCATCAGCAAACGTGGTGATAACTGAAGCTGAACAGCATCTGAGCCTCTGGGGCCTCTCAGGCCTCTGCTGAGTGTTCTGGTCCCTCACAGGTCCTCCTCCGAGTCTGGAGGAGTTTCAGTTCATGTGAGTCACGTGTGGTGTCTGGCTGCAGGACTCTTTCAGGCTTCTCTTCATTCACGCCTGATTCACACACACACGCACACGCACACGCACACGCACACACATACACCCACACACACACACTTACTATGTCAGAGATCCTGCTCCTCTCCAAGTTGATGTCCAGTTTGGCTTCAGCTCTTATCTTCTGACTCTCCTCCTGCACACACACACACACACACGCACAGACGATCGGCACATTGAGTTGACCTTAAACACTCAAAGCAGAAGCCTGGGTCTCACCATCAGTCTGTTCTTCAGCTGGTCGAGCTCTCGCTTCATTTTCTGGGAAAAAAAGAAAAGACAATATAGTAGTTCAATGAATTAATGAAAAAAGTAGGAACAACAACATTCCAGAATTAATTATAATGATAAGCAGATGTTCTATATCCATGACGGTCTGTACAGTTCCTTCCCTCACACACTGTTCTGCTCTGTTCCTCAGTGTCTGAGTTCACCACTTAGAGAAGGAATGAATGGAGAGAGGAACAGGAAGTGGGCCTACTGTGTTCTCAGAGCGAAGGTTGGCGAAGTCGCTCTTCTCCAGGATCACCATGTCCTTCCTGATGGCGTCCAGGTGAGCCATGATCTGCTGCAGGGTGATTTCCTGAGGACAGAGGGAGTGTTTGAGCTGGCACCAGGTCCACTCTGTGTGCGGCCCCCTGCTGGCTGCTGCGTGTCTCTACCTGATGGGACGTGGTCACCATGTCCTTATACACCATGTCCATGTTGGCCGTCGTCAGAGTCACCAGAGCAGAAACGATGAGCTCGGCCTGCCGCTTGTCAAAACCTGGGGAAGGTCATGAGATGAACACCTGAGTGAGTCACAGCTGATCTGACAAGCACTGTGACTATGAATGCTCTTATGACTGCTAGAGGCATTGTTTAGTAATATGAGTACAACTACTAATGTGACTATTTTAGCTATTATTACTAACAATCGATCCGTTATAAACACCAGTAACACGGCAACGACAACAACAACAACAACTGCTGCTGCTGTGACTCATTTACTGCTGTCACTACAGATACAGCAGCGTGTGGCACTGGTAGTAACAGTGCTGGTGACAGTAACCGTAGTAACCGTAGTAACCATAGTAACAGTAGTAACCTTGGTAAGAGTACTTGTTGTCATACCGTTGCTCTGCAGCTCGGTCACTGTGGCGTGGGAGTCAAAGGCCAGCTTCCTCTGCTCCAGAGGAGTCAGCTCCACTTTCCTCAGGTCAAGGGTCACCATGCGTGCGCGCACACCTGTCACATAGACACCTGCAGGAGCACAAATATAAAACAGTACAGACATACACACGTCATATCTCTGATATCACCTCGTGTTTAACTGTAATAAAGCTACGACTAAAGAGTTCAAACACTGTGGGACAAATGAGTACTGACCGGTGACGTAGCGGCACCACGTGACCGTCAGTGAATTACACCGACATTAACACGATCACAGTTATTACAGATCATACAGCACCTGAACCCACCGCAACCTCGATCCAGACCGGAGTCCGGACTCACCTTCCCCCCTTTAGTCCGAACTCACCTCTGCATGTCCGGAACGTCCTCAGCAGCGCGTTCATCCCGGAAGTACAGAGAGTTCGGTTTTACGCTGAAATGGCAACACGATGTGTTTGATAAGAAAGTGTTAGTAAACATGTAAGCACACTGAGATCTGAGCTGGAGTCCAAAGTTCAGCCGGACCGGAACACGAGCCCTTCCCTGATAGGTTCACGGACTGTAGGGATTCCGGCAACCTCCTTGAGTCCAAACCGAACTGCGCCCCTGGCTCCGTTCACCTGACAGACCCGGTCCAGATCCGATCCTCTGATCTACACGGGAGCCACATATGGGGATTTATGAATTGGGTTGCGGACAAACCACGTCCAATTTCCGTTTCACATCAGAGTTAGGCCGCCTGCATATGTGGCCAGAAACGCTCACATCTGGATTCAAGTGCTTTCTCTAAACATCTGGATTCTGCGCCCTTGCCTCATTGCAGCTATTCTGGTTGGTCAGAGGTCAGAGCAAGGCTGAGGTCACTGTGCATTTGTCACAGTTGTTACATTTGTTACATTTACATGAGGAAGATTCCAAAGTCAGGGTTAAGCTGAGGCAGTCTGGAGGCATTATGACGTCATGTCTGTGCTTCGCCGCATCTCATTGTCTCTTTTATTCAGTGTTTTGTTATTAACTTCGTTTTATTAAACAGATTAGCTCAGTGATGCGTTTTCTTCGCTGGCATTTTAAATAAAGTTTTGTTTAAAAACACACTGTCATGGCGGATAGCTGCGGCTGGTTTCCGGCTTTAGCGCTCGGAGTCTCTTTTCTAAAATGTCTCTTTATCAACGCATAGTGAGTTTATATTAACTTATTCTCAGCAAACTGCACTTTAATATGCATCTTCGTGACATTAGTGGTTTTCTTAAGGTGCGAAACTTTACGTTAAAAAGTAGGGATAAACCTGTTAGCATCCTGCTAACGTGCTGGACTAGCTCCTCCAAAGTGCAACAGCGCTCATAAATCAGTTTATTATGATGACAGGGGAGTTTAGTAAAGCGATGTTACAACTATGAAAGTTTCAAAGACTGAATGTTGCTTCTTACATTAGCAACACTCTGAATGAAATTTGTTGGTCAAAATATCGCGAGGGGGCGCTGTTACGCAACAAAATCCGCTGCTGTGATTGACAGATGATCAACATTAGGCTGGAATGTTTTAATGAATGTTGAACATGAGGCACTGAGAGAGAGAGAGAGAGGGGGAGAGAGAGAGAGAGAGAGAGAGAGAGGCAGGCAGAGAGAGAGAGAGAGGCAGAGAGAGAGAGAGAGAGATTCAGCTTGATGTCTTTTACATATTTGACAGCAAACTTTAAATATACAAAAGTGTTTGACATAAAAGTGAGGCGTCATTCTTCAGTTATGATAATATGCAAATGAGATAAACACACATCAGAGCTTTAGGAATCAACCATGACGTGTGTGTGTGTGTGTGTGTGTGTGTGTGTGTGTGTGTGTGTGTGTGTGTGTGTGTGTGTCTCCAGTCATTCCACAGACTTTGAGGTCCACAGGAACTGGTTGGCCGTCACCCACAGCCTCCCTGTGTCTCGGTGGTACCATGAGGTGAGTGTGTGTGTGTGTGTGTGAGGACACACAGCAGCTCAGCGTCACACCGTCCCTCTGTGTCCTCTGTTTCCTCTGTCTCCTCTGTCTCCTCTGTCTTCTTTGGCCCACTAACTAGCTTGTGTGTGTGTGTGTGTGTGTGTGTGTGTGTGTGTGTAGAACAGCTCAGAGTGGACCCTGGACTACCCCCCTCTGTTTGCCTGGTTTGAGTTCAGTCTGTCCCAGCTGGCTCAGGGCTTTGACAGAGACATGCTGCTGCTGGAGAAGCTCAACCACTGCAGCCCCCCCACTGTGCTCTTCATGAGGCTGTCAGTCATCTTCACCGACGTCTTCTTCATCTACGCCACCAGAGAGTGAGTGAGTGAGGAGGAGGGGTTAGTTACTATGGAGACAGACTGCTCCATGACACTGAGACAGACAGGAGAGACAGAGAGACAGAGAGACACAGAGACAGACAGGAGAGACAGAGAGACACAGAGACAGAGACACAGAGACAGACAGAGAGACAGTGACATAGTCTCACTATATGCTTGAGTCCCAACCTGTTGTTTTGCCTCTGGTCTTCTTCATTAACAGATGTAAACCTGAGTAAGAAGCTCCTATTCCTTCCTTCCTTCCTTCCTAAACACACACACAACAGTTTGGAGCGATGAAGAGCGATGAAGAGCTTCTCTCTCCCTTCTCCCTGCAGGCTGTTGAAGTGTGTTGTTACCGTGTGTGTCCTCTAGGTGCTGCCGCTGTGTCGGGGGACAGAAAGGAGACGTCCTCAACCGACCGTCCTTCATCCTGGCTGTGCTGCTGCTCTGGAACTTCGGCCTCCTCATCGTCGACCGTATCCTTCATGACTTCACTGAGGCGAGAGGGGGCGTGGCCAAAAAACATCACTGTACCTTTAAATGATGGTTTCCTTTGACATTGATCCTCAGATCTTCATTTCCAGTATAATGGCTTCCTGTTTGGCTTCCTGTTACTGTCAGTGGCAAAACATCTGCAGGTCTGAACCTCCACATACCTCCACCAAGTCCGCAGCAGCCTACATGTGAAGTGACTGCAGTGTTTCCATTCAGCTGCATTTTGATTTGATTGAGTTTATACAGATTTTTTTTAAATGTCATCATAATTGTCTTATTTTGATGACGAGCCCAGAGCTTTGTGTGTGTGTGTGTGTGTGTGTGTGTGTGTATATAGATGTTCAGGTCTGTAGGTCTCTGATGGACCCTGATGGATCCATGATCAGGTGTTAGAGCCTCTAAAGCTCCTCTACATGGAGACAGAAGCTTAGATACAGACTCATATATTGACCTCTGACCTTTGGCCCTGAGTCCTCTGTGTCTCCTGGATGTGTCTGCTCCTCAGGCTCAGCACCTCCTGGGAGCTCTGCTGTTCTCCATCCTGCTCAACCTGAAGCACATCTACCTGTACGTGGCTCCAGCCTATGGCGTCTACCTGCTGAGGAGCTACTGCTTCACCCAGGAGCACACAGGTGAGCACACACACCTGAGCTCAGCCTCAGTCTCACTCTGCAAACACCTGGGCTGCATCTTCAGCTTGATTAGAGGCTCTGCCAGATGGAGTTGTAGTTCCCAAAGTAAGAGCACATAAACCCGGTGAGTGTGTGTCAGGCTCAGTGTGTGTGTGTGAGTGGTATTGATCCATAAATGCTGTCAGGTGAAGTGGTTGACCTCTTTCTCAAAGTAAAGGTGTTCATATCCATGTTGTTTTGCAGACGGCTCTCTGAGGTGGAGGAGCTTCAGTCCGCTCCGCCTGCTGGCCCTCGGCAGCATCGTCCTGTCTGTCTGCGCTCTGTCCTTCGGCCCGTTCGTCGCCATGGTGAGTGGAGTCTTAAGTGTTCATTCAGGCGGCTGTCTGTCAAAACAGACGGGATGCATCTCTTCTCATGTCTTCTTCTGTAGGGTCAGCTCCCTCAGGTGATGTCCCGCCTCTTCCCCTTCAAGCGTGGACTCTGCCACGCCTACTGGGCCCCGAACATCTGGGCCCTCTACAACGTCCTGGATAAGAGCCTGGCTGTGATCGGTGTGTGTCTGTGTGTCTGTCTGTGTGTCTGTCTGTGTGTGTGTCTGTGTGTGTGTCTGTGTGTGTGTCTGTGTGTCTGTGTGTGTGTCCGTGTGTCTGTCTGTGTGTGTGTCTGTGTGTGTGTCTGTCTGTGTGTGTGTCTGTCTGTGTGTGTCTGTGTGTGTGTGTGTGTGTGTGTGTGTGTGTGTGTGTGTCTGTTTGTGTGTGTGTCTGTGTGTGTGTCTGTCTGTCTGTGTGTGTGTGTGTGTGTGTGTGTGTGTGTGTGTGTGTGACTGTGTGTGTGTGTGTCTGTGTGTGTGTGTCTGTCTGTGTGTGTGTGTGTGTGTCTGTGTGTGTGTCTGTCTGTCTGTGTGTGTGTGTGTGTGTGTGTGTGTGTGACTGTCTGTGTGTGTGTCTGTGTGTGTGTGTCTGTCTGTCTGTGTGTGTGTGTGTGTGTGTGTCTGTGTGTGTGTGTCTGTCTGTGTGTGTGTCTGTGTGTGTGTCTGTGTGTGTGTGTGTGTGTGTGTCTGTGTGTGTGTCTGTGTGTCTGTGTGTGTGTCTGTGTGTGTGTCTGTGTGTGTGTGTGACTGTGTGTGTGTCTGTCTGTGTGTGTGTGTGACTGTCTGTGTGTGTGTCTGTGTGTGTGTGTCTGTCTGTCTGTGTGTGTGTGTGTGTGTGTGACTGTGTGTCTGTCTGTCTGTGTGTGTGTCTGTGTGTGTGTGTCTGACTGTGTGTGTTTGACTGTGTGTGTGTGTGTGTGTGACTGTGTGTCTGTCTGTCTGTGTGTGTGTCTGTGTGTGTGTGTCTGACTGTGTGTGTCTGTCTGTGTGTGTGTGTGTGTGTGTGTGTGTGTGTGTGTGTGTCTGTGTGTGTGTGTGTGTGTGTGTGTGTGTGTGTGTGTGTGTAACCATAAGTTTGAGCTTATTAAATCCATTTTTTTCTCCCAGGCGTTCATCTGAACCTGCTGGAGGAGGCGGAGCTTCCTGTAGCCTCTATGACGGGCGGGTTGGTTCAGGAGTTCCAGCACGCCGTCCTGCCGTCCGTCTCTCCGCCCGTCACACTCGTCTGCACGCTTCTCTCCATCCTGGTGAGTTCCACCGTACTGGGCTGGTTGCTCTGTTTAGTATGATGTCATGTGTTTGTGTGATTGATCCCTGATGTCCGTCTGCCGTCCCTCTCTGTCCGGGAAGCCGGCGCTCTGCTCCATCTGGTGGCGTCCCAGCGGCGCCCGTGGTTTCCTGCGCTGCCTCCTGCTGTGCGCTCTTGGATCCTTCCTGTTCGGCTGGCACGTGCATGAGAAGGCCGTCCTCCTCGCCATCCTGCCACTCAGGTCAGCTGGTTTAAGAGCAGCTAGGATGGAGACCAATCAGAGCCTCACTGTGGTAGAAGTCGAGCAGAAGTAACACAGATGATGTTTTGGTGACTTCCTGTAGCATCCTGGCCGTAGAGAGCAGAGAGGATGCTGGGACATTCCTGCTCCTGTCCATCACAGGACATTACTCCCTGTTCCCTCTGCTCTTCACCCCAGCAGGTAAACACACACACACACACCTGACCTCATGATGTCAAGCTTCTGACTCAAGCTGATCAGCTGTTGTGTTTCACAGAGCTGCCAATCAAAGTGGGGCTGATGCTGATGTTTACGCTGTATTCTGTGGTGGCTCTGAGGAAACTCTTCAGGTGAGACTGATTGATCATCCATGATGCTTTCCTGCCTGAGAGAAGTCAGAGAGCTTCTCACTGCAGCTTCTCCTCTCTTCCTCTCTTCCTCTCTTCCTCTCTCAGCGGTCACAGAGCTCTGCTCCGCCCCCTGGAGGTCGCCTATCTGCTCGGTCTAGTTGTCCTGGCTGTCGGATGCGAGCTTGTCTTCCCTCTGTCGCCGTGGCAACATAAACTACCCTTCCTCCCCCTGTTGGCGACCTCAGTGTACTGCTCGTTTGGCGTCTGTTACTCCTTCCTGCGTCTGTATGCCAGTCTGCTGTGGCAGCCAGAGAAGCAGAAACAGCTCTGACGTGTACCTGAACGCACCACAGGTTAGAGTCTCTGCCCCGTACCTGAACGCACCACAGGATAGAGTCTCTGCCCCGTACCTGAACGCACCACAGGATAGAGTCTCTGCCCCGTACCTGAACGCACCACAGGTTAGAGTCTCTGCCCCGTACCTGAACGCACCACATTCCTTCCTGGTTTGGAGCTCAGATAAAGTCAGATTATTTCATTAAAAACTTTATTGATAAGGCAACACAAAGATGATGGGTTGAACCACAGACAGATCTGTTGTATTGTATTGTAGATATAAGATCAGTCTGACTCTCAAACTAAAGCTCAGCAGTGTGGTTTGTAAGAGAACACGTTTCTAACCCCCCTCCAAACACACACACACACACACACACTGTATATAAGCTTATAAAAATAAAATGATGAACTCTGTGATTGGTCGACTCCTTCATCATTAAAACATGAGAGCAGCCACAGGACACTCAAACAAGACATCAATCAAATGAAGAGTTTAGTTCTGTTATGAATTGTAAGATTCTTATTACATATTTGTAAAGGTTATTATATCAATGTGACTCCACACAAGAGTAACTTGTGACATGGAGTTCAGTCAAATAGAGGAAACTGATTACAGTTTGGCAGAATATTTGAATAATTGGGCCTGAAAACCTGAATCTGTCCGTTTGTTTACATGAATACATTCAGTCACTATTGCACAATGTTACTTTGACCTCTGCTCCTATCCGTCACATTAAGGTGACATCATGTTTAATGTCTAACCGAAGTGTCACCCTGCATGTAAACACAGAGGGAATCCAAGCTGTACATCTGCTCCCTTAAGGCTCAGGCTGCTTTTACAGCACTAAGAGGATCAGGACCGCTCCCAGCATGCACTGCTCCCTCAGGACACTGAGCCTTCACACTGTGCATGAGGACGGTTGATCGTCCTCCATGTGAGGGTTTGTTCTCTCAGATCAGTCATTTATATGTTTAAATAGATAATTCTGTCTCATTTGCTGCTTTAACCCTGCAGTTTGTCAGAACCTTCTGTCTCTGAGTACATCTGCAGATAAAAACATCAATGTTTGTTTCAGCTGAACTGAATCCAAAGAGCTCAGCTGTGCGATCAGTCTTCTTTGTTGGTGGTGACTGCGGTGCTGCAGGTCCACCTGTAGGGGGAGCCGGTCTGCACGCTGTCAGCACCCCTCAGACCGGTCCACTCAGAGTCCTTCAGGCTCCTTCAGGGTGTCCAGTGTCTTTTGGGATGAGGGGGGCGGGGCTTCTCTGCTCTCTACTGCCTCCCCTCCACAATGATGACCAAGATGGGCGTCAGGTCCATCAGGTTCTTCAACATGTCCATGATGTCGCCCTGGTTCTTGACTCCTTCGATGAACTCCTCCAGGGTCATCTCACCTGAGGGGTCAGAGGGGTCAGAGGTCATTGGTTCTTCTCTGCTGAGCTAGGGGGAGGAGTCAGTGAATGCCTCGTTGTGACAGCAACACCATACATGAACATAAAACACAAATGCTTCTGTCACGAGAGCTCACACACACACACACACACACTCGTCCCTCAGGCACTCTGTCCGTCCTTCTGACTGAGGAACCAGAGTTTGGACCCATCAAAGTATAACACAGTCAGTCCACAGAAGGATGGAGCCGGTGGACCCGACTGCCTCTGCTCTTATTCTAACACCTGTTCATATGAAGGACAAACAGCTGCCTTAGGTTGAGCTCTTGTTGGTGTGTAAAGTGTCTCACAGAGCTCAGCTAGTGTCAGACTGTGACCTCAGTCACAGCTTCAGACGGCACTGTAAGGTCATCATGTGCACGACAGTGCTGTTCAGTGGACAGAATCCATTCTATCTATCCAATGCTTTTATTGTGAAACACCTGCAGGAAGTCCCTTGTAGCACCTTTCCTGCCACTATTACTTTGTATTTCAAACCAAGTGTTGTTTTCTTACCTTCTCCCTTCACGTCTATCCTCTCAAAGATGAGCGAGACCATCTCTTCAGGGTCGATGTTACGGTTCCGTGTGATGTCCTGGATGGCCTGTAGGGGGAGACGTGAGCAGGACACGCAGCTGTCAGACCGTCAGGGCAGGAAGGGAAGTGTTCCGTACGAAGGAAGGAGAACCAGAGCAGGAAGTGAAGTGGTTCCCTTGGCAATAGTGAGAGTTGGGATGGAACCCTATGTCTTAGATCTTCAGGCTAAATGACAGGCCTGCTCAAAGTCCCTATGATTACCAGAGGGGGCAGCAGAAACACTGCTGGTTATAGGTTGTACTTGTTATTGATCACATATTGGTTGCTTGAATGTTAAATCAAGTGTAGCAGCGTATAAGAGTGGTGTGTTCATATTGGTCCCACTGGTCTGTGTGAGTCTGTGAGAGGCCTCAGGAGTGCAGCAGCAGCAGCAGCAGCAGCAGACGGCTCTCAGGTGACCTACTTCACTCTGGGCCCAGGCTCTGATGTCCCTGCGTCCTGTCCCTTCCTGCTGCATGCTTACAGAGAGGTCAGGAGCAGCTCATTCAGGAGATTAAGACTCCTTCAGTTTCAGCTCTAATCCCGTTTGTTTTTCTGTCGGTCTGAGCGGTGAAATCACTGTGAGTGTGTTTTATATCCAACATCTGAATAAGCCGAGAGATAAACAGGAGTGGAAACAGATTGAGACGATTAATGTTTCCTAGTAGTGTTGTTGCCTCCCAGAAGTCTCTGTGAAACATCAGGTGAGCTGCCTTTGGTCCTGACACACACACACACACACACACACACACACACACACACACAGACCAGCCTCATGTCCACAACCTCACTGAATGGAACACACTGCCATTAGGTATTTGAAAATTCCTCCTCATCTCTCCGTCTCAGCAGTGTGAGGCAGCTGATGAGCGCCGCAGTGAGACACACCAACCGGCTCAGCTGCTGCTTTGATGTGGAGAAGTTTGGGAGCGGAAGCCTCTTCAGACCTTTGGCCTTAAGTCAGAGGTAACAGGACATTTGGTTACTATGGTAACTAAGGTGTTGTTAGGGTGTTAAGACTATAGAACTGTTTTGTTTTGATGGGATTCTCCCCAATCTGACGCATGGCCTCATCTGTCTGTACGTCGTGTTGGGATGACTGCATCAGTGAGCAGAACACATGATGGTGTTCAATGTGCAATGACATGAAAGTGGCAAAGTCACAAATGGAGAAGAAGCTGGAGGAGTGTGTGTGTGTGTGTGTGTGTGTGTGTGTGTGTGATGTTACCGAGAAGATGGTCTCCAGCTCCTCTTTGTCAATCTTCCCGTTTCCGTCCTGGTCGAACAGTTTGAAGTACCACTTTAGTTTCTGGTTGATTTCGCCCTTCAGCATCAGACTGACGGCTGCGATGTACTCCACAAAGTCTATGTACCCGTCCTACAGAGAGGGAAGTATACAATCAGTAACAGCTGAATACTGTGCTTTAGCATAAAGATGAATACACTGCTGGGTTTTTGTTTCTCAGCCCATCATTTCTGTGTCAGCATTCCAACGCTCCGGCTCCTCAAGACTGATCATCATCATCATCATCATCATCATCATCATCATCATATCTAAACCCATCTGACCTCCTGAGCAGAACATCCCTGTCTAAACTCTGACTTTACATAGAAACCTACACAGACGGCAGAAATCCCCTTAACACAAACACACACACACACACACCCTCTGGAGGGCTAATAGCCTTGCATGCTAACCCTGTAAGCCAATTAGACAGCGAGCCGATGAGAAATCCTTCCTGATGTGAGCAGCATCAGGATATTTTGGAAAATATTGAAATATCACAAAGGTGGGGAAGTCAAGGAAATGACGACATGGCCTCTTGTTGTTGGACTCTGATCCTGGACCACAGCGAGCTGCTGCTGCTGCTGCAGCGCCTTGCAGGCCTGCAGACGTGTTTCCTGCTCCTCTGCAGGAGTGAATCCACCTCTGCTCTATCACACTCAGTACTTTCATTGCTTTAGTCTCAGCTGAACTGAATTCTAACCTGCATGTAATCACAGTGAAACTAACCTGAACGCTCCCTCTGTGCTCTGCTGCAGCACTTTGCTTTGAGGAGGATTGTTTTTATTGGTTTAACTTTGTGGATCATAGCAGTATTTAAAGTGGAGTAAACCATGGAGTAGTAGAAACGCACCCCGTCCATGTCGAAGGTGAAGAAGACCTGGTCCACGTAGCTGTTGGCCTTCTCGTTCATCCCCCTCAGGCCCAGTATGGTCTTCAGCTCAAACAGCGTGATCAGGCCCGACGGCGACTCCCTCATGAACTTGTTGTACCAATGGTGCATGTCCTCCGCTAGAATGTCGTCCAGGTTGGAGCCGTGGTTCCCCATCGCCAAGCCGTTACGCCCAAGCAAAGCTTGAGCGAAGACGCTGGGAAAGCTTTTGGATAGAGAAGCGGTTTAGGTCGCCAGCAAAAGGTGGAATTCAATAAAGAAGCCTGCAGTCCTTTTCCACAACCCTCTGCTCAGTGACCAGGAAGACATGAGAAGCTAAGCCAGGAGCAAACAGATCCAGGGATGAAGATGGGCCTGCGGGGACTAGCGGCAGCAGGTCCCAGGCGGCTGTCATCCGCTCACTGTGAAGGAGGCAGAGAGCAGGAATCGGGACATCTAACCCTCTTAGCTGCTGGAAGCGTGGAGGCTGCACCTAAAATAAACTCCTAACAAGATCACACAGCCTGGCAGAGCGCTGTGCTGCTGCAGGCGGCCAAGGAGATTTTCTGAGGTGAGGGGACGGAGGAGCCTGATGACGTAATGGACTCACCGCTGTGTCCTGATCTGGACGGAGAGGACACAGACATGGTCCTTTCACTGTCAGCAGCAGAAGGTCTGCTGAAGTCTTTGAGTGTCTGTCCTTGCTGCCATTAAACTGAATTCCTGGACACAATCAACAGAATCCCATCCTTCTCTGAAGTCCCAAATGTGTTTGAATCATTGAACGTCTCTTTGACCTTTAACAGCCTGCAACTGTGTGAAACTCCAGCACAGCACATGGTGTCCTTATGAGGAGCCTGGTCCTGATGGACCCTCCTGTGACCCAGAGCAGACCTGGAGGAGCTCTGCCTGACAGAGCCACTTGCTGCCTTCAGACATTCAGATAAGGGATGTAGGTCTCTGTGACCTTCTGAAGCTCTGTTGTAAACCTGTTAATGAGCTTAGTGTTGCTGGTAGTGATCCAGTTAAACCAATAAATGCTTGAACTCTCTCCTCCTCACCCAAACGCCTCCATTTGGACCCAAAGCTCCCTGTTTGTCCCCATGTTAGCCTAAATGATTGACTTCATACTGCACACGTTTGCCCCAGATCCTCCTCCTCTCCCAGCCCCTCTAGCCCCTCTAGCTCCTCTAGCTCCTCTCATTTCCCTCAGCTTGGACCAACAGCCCCATTTGTCTGTCCCAGTGTCCTCTTGTTGTCCTCTGCTATGGTGGCATCATTCCATCAAGCATATCAACATCTGCTGTGTTTGTTGGTTTGTGTTGGTTTTTGTTTGACACCATGGCAACGTTTTGGAATAACAAATCATCTGACAGCAGACCTGCATCTCTCACAGTCCTGACACACACACACACACACACGCACACACACACACACACACACACACACACACACACACACTTCAGATCCACCAGAGAACAAAGCAGACGTCTAAACTCACAGAAAGAAACGACCAGAGAGCTTCAAAGGCTCCAGCATGTGTGGAGGTAGATGGAGGTTGCCATGGTGGTTGCCAGGACTGCTGCTTTGCAGTATGAAGTCATTGGTGAGGTCATGAAGGATGAGTGGACATTTTCTCAATAGATGTTATATTTGAAGGGGAAATTGCTGAACATTTCAAAAATTCCCAAAATATTGATACAACCAGTTATTCCAATAATGTCCTGGATATACTGAAGGATTTGGTGATGGAACTGTGTCTGTGTGGAAGGACTGTGGCTGAGTGCCAAAGCAGTATGGAAAATAAATAAAGATGTATAAGAACAGAAGCTATCACAGCAAGCATGAGGTGCAATGGATGGAAACAAGAATGACACAAATAAAAGATGAAACATTGTAAAGAATGTGATAGAAACTGCAGTGATGCTGTGAAGAATAAACAATGCAAATGAATAATAAATAATAATGCAGATATATTTTAGAAAGAAAGATTGAAGGACATTATTGTATTATGGGCACTGAGGTATTATCATCATTAGTATTGTTATGAATGTACTGCGTTGTTTTGATTGGAAGCAGATTTTGTGGGATTCTGTTTTATATCTTATAAACCTGGACTCTGGTGACTGTGACAGTTTATCTTCCGGGGCGGTAGGTGGCGGTATCGAGCATGTAGCGGCGGCAGACTGACGCTCTTTAAAATTCCAAAACGACGTCGAGGAAGACAGAAACTTGCCGTTATTTCTCTGCAGCGCCAACATGGCGGCCGTGCACGACCTGCGAGTGTCGGTAAAATCAGACTGCGGCTCCGAGCGCTCAAACTCGGGCTCTGACTCTGAGTCAGACAGAGATGCGCGTGAAGCGGAGCCAATGGAGGTGGAGGAGGGCGAGCTGGAGGCGGAGGACGTCTCCGTGAGCCGCTCCCTCAAAGAGCTGCTGCCGGTAAGTGCTCCGCTAGGCCCGAGCAGGCCGCGGACTCGCCTGCGCGGCTGGCCGGCGCAAGTGTAAAGAGTGTCGGCCTGGGAAAACTGCTACTGCCCGCCCTTGGGCGCGCGTGCTGCACCGCGGCTGTGCTCGGCTGACATGTTTGTTTACAGACTCACTTGTTGCTGTGAGAGTTTAGAGGCTCACTGGAGCTCCGAGGCTCACTGGAGCTCCGAGGCTCACTGGAGCTCCGAGGCTCACTGGAGCTCTGAGGCTCATATATTCAGCAGCAGAACTTTAATACACATAGGATGTTTCTGAATCTGTCACCGTCAGAAGTGAAGAACACCTGGAGTGATTATAAACTTATCTCCTGATCATCTGTTGATGCTAAACTGCTGCTTATGTTTCATATCGATGTACAGATGGAGATCAGGTTACAGTTCTGTTGTTCTGACCCAAACACAACCAGCCTGTAAAGTTTGATTCAAATGTAATAAAGAGGGTTTGAGTTCTCACAAAACAAACCAGAGTCCAAAGGGCTGTGACCTCTGTGACCTCACCCTTCACCCTTAGGAAGACATCTGCCACTGTTCTTTAAATTGCTTAAAAAGAAGTGAGTAATGTTCAAGTAGAGCTAGAAGTGAAGATCAAATGTCTCCAGGTGACAGAGGGGGGGGGTCAGTAGGGTTCAGGGGGGTAACGAGTCGTGTTTGACCCGACGCTCAGACGAGTTGACAGTCAGGACTTCAGGAAGTCTGAATTTGTTGACTGAGGATCAAAGCTGGCGTGATGATGTCATCCTCCTGTTGTCTGTGTACAGCATCTTTAGAGTTTAGATGGAAACAGGAAATCCACGTCCACACAGGAAGTAAGACTCCATGTCTGAACGCTGAAGTGGCTTTTGTTTTTCAGGACACGAGTCGCCGTTACGAGAACAAGGCCGGAGCGTTCATCACCGGAATCGATGTCAACTCCAAGGTAGGCCACGCCCCCAATCAGTCCACATGTTGAGTCATTATTCATGAACGCTCCTGGTTCTCCTGGTTTGTTGAGTTCCCGTCGTGTGTGTGTGTGTGTGTGTGTGTGTGTGTGTGTGTGTGTGTGGTTAGGAGGCCATCGAGAAGAAAGAGAAGCGAGCGCAGCGTTTCCACTTCCAGGCTGAGGAGCGTCTGGGCCAGAGGAGCGTGTTCCTGGATAAGGACACCATAAAGAAAGGTGAGCTCATAAAGTTCAACATGTTGTGTTTATCAGACGACTCCAGGCTCCACAGACCTTTGTTGTTGTGTTGTTTTGGGTCTAATGTCGTTTTCTGGTCCTCAGCAATCCACAACCTGCGAATGGAGGCCGTCCATGTGACCGGAGTGGACAACATGAGCACACAGGAAGTGTTTGGATACTTTAAGGAGTATCCACCGGCTCACATCGAGTGGATCGACGACGAGTCCTGTAGGCGCGCGCACACACACACACACACACACACACACACACACACACACACACACACACACACACACACACACACACACACACACACACACACACACACACACACACACACAGACACACACACACACACAGCCACACACACACACACAGACACACACACACACACACACACACACACACACACACACACACACACACACACACACACACAGCCACACACACACACACAGACACACACACACACACACACACACACACACACACACACACACACACACACACACACACACACACACACACACACACAGTCTCTCTCTCTCTGGCGTGGGACCAGCTGTGATGATGTTGGACTTCCTGTCTCCAGGTAATGTGGTGTGGTTGGATGACGACACGTCCATGCGGGCGCTCATCAACAGCAGCAGGATGCCTGACCCAGAGGCCGTTGCCCCGGAGACAGACAGCAGCAGCCAGGCGAGCGGAGGCGGCGATCAGAGCGCAGGCGAGTCTCTTTGTTTGCCACATTAAACACAGGACAGGAGGAGAAGTGACCTCATGGAGTTTAGAGCCAGCCCATACTTTGTACACTGCAGGTCACGGAGGTCAAGGGTCGGATCATGAGGAAGAAGAGGAGGAGGGAGAGGTGGACGAAGACGACGCGACCAAGAAGAGCGGCGAGGATGTCAAAGGGACGGACGAAGAGGTGGAGCAGAAGACGACCATGACGGAGGAGGAGGAGGGACAGGTAGAGCAGATCACATGATCCCAGATCAATACTCTGTCATGATTGATGATGTGGTCTGATCAGCTGATCTGTGGCTGCAGATCTCCGGCTCAGAGAGAGAATCTCTGCTGAGGAACGAGCTGAGACCTGCGACCCGACCCTTCAGGGGAAACAAACTCTTCCTGCGCTTTGCTACTGCAGGTACACACACACACACACACACACACACACACACACACACACACACACACACACACACACACACACACACACACACACACACACACACACACACACACACACAGGATCGTCTCACTTAAAAGCTTTGGATTAAATGTTCAATCATCAGTGAGAAATGGAACACAAACCTCAAACTGCATTTCTCCCTCTCTCTCTCTCTCTCTCTGTCTCTCCCCCTCTCTCTCTCTCTCTCTCCCTCCCTCATTCTCTCTCTGTCTCTCTCTCTCTCTCCCCCCTCCCTCTCTCTCTCTCTCTCTCTCCCTCCCTCATTCTCTCTCTGTCTCTCTCTCTCTCTCCCCCCTCCCTCCCTCTCTCTCTCTCTCTCCCTCCCTCCCTCATTCTCTCTCTGTCTCTCTCTCTCTCTCCCCCCCTCCCTCTCTCTCTCTCTCTCTCCCCCTCCCTCCCCCTCTCTCTCTCTCTCCCCCCTCCCTCCCTCTCTCTCTCTCTCTCCCTCCCTCCCTCATTCTCTCTCTGTCTCTCTCTCTCTCTCCCCCCCTCCCTCTCTCTCTCTCTCTCTCCCCCTCCCTGTCTCTCTCTCCCCCTCCCTGTCTCTCTCTCCCCCTCCCCCCCTCCCTGTCTCTCCCTCCCTGTCTCTCTCTCCCCCTCCCTGTCTCTCTCTCCCCCTCCCCCCCTCCCTCTCTCCCCCTCCCCCCCTCCCTGTCTCCCCCTCCCTCTCTCTCTCTCTCTCCCCCTCCCTGTCTCTCTCCCCCTCCCCCCCTCCCTGTCTCTCCCTCCCTCTCTCTCTCTCTCTCTCCCCCTCTCTGTCTCTCTCTCTCTCTCCCCCCCTCCCTCTCTCTCTCTCTCTCTACCCCTACCTGTCTCTCTCTCCCCCTCCCTGTCTCTCTCTCCCCCTCCCCCCCTCCCTGTCTCCCCCTCCCTCTCTCTCTCTCTCTCTCCCCCTCCCTGTCTCTCCCTCCCTGTCTCTCTCCCCCTCCCCCCCTCTCTCTCTCCCCCTCCCTGTCTCTCTCTCTCTGTCTCTCTCTCCCCCCCTCCCTCCCTCTCTCTCTCTCTCTCTCCCCCTCCCTGTCTCTCTCTCCCCCTCCCTGTCTCTCTCTCTCTCTCCCCCTCCCTGTCTCTCTCCCCCCCTCCCTCTCTCTCTCCCCCTCCCTGTCTCTCTCCCCCTCCCCCCCTCCCTGTCTCTCCCTCCCTGTCTCTCTCTCAGAGGATAAGAAGGAGCTCGGTGCTGCTCGTCGCTCCAGGTACTACATGAAGTACGGGAACCCAAACTACGGCGGCATGAAGGGAATCCTCAGCAACTCTTGGTGGGTCAAGAGGTCAAATCCATTCACGTAGAAACAGAACCACAGTGACACGTGACTCCTCACCAGGGTTGATTGATAAGTTGTGAGCTTGTGTGTCTACAGGAAGAGGAGGTTTCACAACCGCAGGATCCAGAGAGACGTCATCAAGACCAAGAAGCCCCTGATCGGAGACAGCATGGGACACACACCGCCATACACACACCGCCATTCCGGTACCCACACACACACACACACACACACACACACACACACACACACACACACACACAGTGTGTAGACGCCTCAGCGTGTGTGTAGACTGAACCTTTGCTCCGTCTGTCGTTGCTCCCAGCCGACCTGGTCAACCTGCCAGAGGAGCCCATCAAGGAGGAGGAAGAGGAGGAGGAGGACGAGGAGGCTGCGGAAGGGGGAGGAGACGAGGACATGGACTCGGATGACAGGGTGGTGGAGTACAAGGAGCGAGGCGACAAGAGCGGCGGCGGCGGCCCGCGCTCGCTCCGCAGCCGGGCCCAGCGCTCCCCCTCCCCCTGGTCCGAGTCAGACGAGATGGACTACGACCTGGAGCTGAAGATGATCTCCACTCCTTCACCCAAGAAGAGTAAGAAGATGACCATGTACGCCGACGAGCTGGACGGCCACCTGAAGAGCATCCGGTCAGTGACGCCGCCGCCCCTCAGGTGGGAGCTTCCTGTCTGTCTTTTCAGTGTAAAAGTCTCCTCACCTGCTTGTTTGTCGTGCTGTTCTGGGCGAGCAGGAACAGAATCGGTGGGACGGGATCACAGAGCAGGACCAAGCCCGCCTCGCCCACCGACGTGACCGACGTCCGCCAGCTTCTGGAGGAGAAGAGACAGAGCCACTCCCACAGACAGCAGCCCCCGGTGGCGTCCGGCGGAAAGACAGGTCTGCCTCAGGCCCCCCTTACAGAACCGGTCCAGAAGCTTCAGGGTCACAGGTCCACTCTGACTCTGTTTGTGTTTGTGACAGACGTGAGGCAGCGTTTGGGGAAGAGACGTTACTCCCCCGACGGGCGGCGCTCCCCCTCCCCCGTCTCCCCCAGAGACACGCCCCCAGCACGAGAGCCAATCAGAGACGTGCACCGCAGGCTGGGCGTGGCTAACCAGGAGGCCCGGGGTCTGTTCTCCAGTTCATCCAAAGACAGAAAGACCGGTAAGAAAGTGCTTCTCTCCTTTCCTGCTGCGTTTGCCTCTTTCAGGTCAAGTTGAGTTTATTTGTATCACAAACATCTCAGTCCTTTGATCTTTGCTCCTCTCTGCTGT
This sequence comes from Genypterus blacodes, assembly GCF_046128005.1. NCBI lineage: Eukaryota > Metazoa > Chordata > Actinopteri > Ophidiiformes > Ophidiidae > Genypterus > Genypterus blacodes. Next base: position 54,245 of record NW_027467126.1, on the reverse strand, counting down.
TTTCTGACTTCCTGCCTCAATGAGATCAAAGCTGAGTCATGGAGGCGAAGATCAAAGAGAAAAGCTTCAACTCTCATTCAATTCAACAAAACTTAAAAATAACAGTAAAAACTGGAGTTGAGCTCTAATGCAGTGGGATCCTGTGGTTGATCCTGTGGTTGATCCTGGGGTTGATCCTGTGGTTGATCCTGGGGTTGATCCTGGGGTTGATCCTGTGGTTGATCCTGTGGTTGATCCTGGGGTTGATCCTGGGGTTGAGCCTGGGGTTGATCTTGGGGTTGATCCTGGGGTTGATCTTGTGGTTGATCCTGGGGTTGATCCTGGGGTTGATCCTGGGGTTGATCTTGTGGTTGATCCTGGGGTTGATCCTGGGGTTGAGCCTGTGGTTTATCCTGGGGTTGATCCTGTGATTGATTGTGTTTCCTCCCCACCAGGTGGCCTGTGGAGCCGACTGGGCTCTGCAGAGGATGACGGCGGCGGCGGCAGCAGCACACGACACGAGCGGAGGCCCGGCAGCGTCTCAACGGGCCTGTTCACCTCCTCGGGGCGCGAAGAGCCCAGCGACAGGACCAGGAGGAGGAGAGGAGACAAGAAGGAGGAAGAAGGGAAGGACGAAGAGGAGAAGGCGGGGGTGGAGGAGGAAGACGACTCCACTCTGCAGAAGATGTGGGGCGCCATGATCAAACAGAAACAGGAGCGCGTGACCCACAAGATGAAGAAGAGCCGTCTGGACCACCTGCCGTCCCTGCAGATCGAGATCAGCCGTGACAGCAGCGACGAATCGGAATCCTGAAAGAGGAATTCATCAGAAAAAACTGTAAATGCACGAAGCGTGAGAGCAGCGCCCCCTGCTGGGCTCAGACCAGGCTGCATCCATGTGGGCCAACTTTGTTTAGACGTCAGAGGGGACCGACCTTAAATATCTGCTCTGCTTCACTTTACGCCAAAAACTCCAAGTGTTCAACGTTTCTCCCTGATTTGTTCTTGGCAGGAAGTAAATCTGCTTCAAGTGATCCATACAAAATCTAAAAACCATGATTGGCCGCTCAGCCCTTCACATTAAAAGCCCACAGATTCTCTCACCACATGGAACACACACACACACACACACACACACACACACACACACACACACACACACACACACACACACACACACACACACACACACACACACACACACACACACACACACACACACACACACACACACACACAGAGTTGTAATGCTAATAAAATGTAAGTGAAAATGTTGTTGCTTTGCAGGAGCATTTTTAACCCTTTCACAGAGATCAAACCAGGAGTGTGTGTGTGTGTGTGCGTGCGTGCGTGAGTGCGCACCAACAGAAGTTGAATCACCGAGGAATCCTCTTTTCATTTCACCTGGTCCTTCTGAAGCAGCAGGATCTGATGAGACGGACAGACGGACTCGAGCGGATGTGAGCAGACCCATGACTCCGGTCTCTTCAGTGTGTTTGACATTTTGTGTGGGACAGTTTTTCATCGTTGTCCAGATCGTCTCCATTCTAGTGCCACGCCTACAAAAGGTCTTTGATGTTCAGGGCCGTCTAACACACACACCTGCTCAAATACAGCAAGTATCTGTAGAATACTATTCACACACACACACACACACACAGCGTTAGTGAGTTGGGCTCAAATTACCAGAAAATTCCTGACATTTTGTGAAATGTACGACTGCTTCAACCGAACACCAGACGACGAGCGGCTTGGTGCGTCTCTGTCTGTGCGTCACGTCTGGACTTCCTGTCGCTCTGTGATGTTTCAATAATGAGTGTAATGATTTTAGTTGTGCTTAAACTCTCACCTACAGTATCACAGTCACACTTTCAGGGTTTTGTCGATGCTGCCGAACCACAAAATAAATCTACCATGAGTTTGTTACACATGTAAGCCTGACTGTTTCATTCATAGTCGTTTGACTCTATGGCAGGAAACTCAAAGCTCTTTCAGCCGGCCGGTGCTTGGGCTGAAGGCATTCTGGGTAATTACATTACATTACATTACGATCATTTGGCCGACGCTTTTATCCAAAGCGACTTACACTACATTACCACCCTTCGCAGAGGGGGGAGCAATTGAGGGTTCGGTGCCTTGCTCAGGGGCACCTCGGCAGGGGCTCAAACCGGCGACCCTCCGGTTCCCAAGCGGAAGCTCTACCCACTGAGCCACTGCCTACCACCTTCTTTTCTTTAATAATCACTTTATAAAGTTGCTTAATGTACAAACAGTTGACCAATTTGACCACCTTGTGTCCGTTAGCACACACACCATTGTGAGTAAACATTCTCCTCCGTTCGCAGTAAGTTCCTGATCGACTCGTGTCTGCTGCTGTTCTCTGTGATAATGCCCCCCCCCCCCCCCCCCTCTCTCTTGTACTGGTACTGTAAAGAGAAATGCCAGTTGGTAAAAAAAAAAGAATACAATAATGTTTATTTTGGTACTATTGTTGCCAAAAACCCCAAAAGAGAGGCAGAAGTAGCAGCAGCAGCACAGAACACAGTGGTAGCTTTCATACGAGCAGCTCCCAGCATGTTCCATCTTTATTGAGTCATTTTCCAAAAGAGTTGTTCGCTGCGAGCAGGGTTCGAACCTGCGCGGGGAGACCCCATTGGATTTCAAGTCCAACGCCTTAACCACTCGGCCATCGCAGCTTGTGTCACACGAGGCAGGAGTGATTCGTCATGTAGCTCAGGTTGCCGTCGATGGTTCGTCGTCGTCACTTCGGTGTTTTATCTCAGACAAAATGTGTGAAACGTTAACGTGCCTCTGCGTGTGTTAGCGTCAGAAAGCAACACAGTCGGTGATCGGTCATTCGTCGTATTGGAAATGAATTGAGCTCTACTTTAATATGCGTTATTAAGTTAAACTGAATAAAGTGACTGTTGCGTTATGAAAAAACCAATGATGAATTTTAAGCCCATTTACTCACAGAAAAACAACGTCAGAGGTCAACTTCGACAGCAGAAATGTGATAATAATGTCAAGAATTAATACGCGTCTCGCATTTACATTAATAGATACTTAAGTAGTCAATTATAAAACATTTATTTTGAACACAACATGACTTGGAGAGGAAGCTTGGTGCTTCGTCGTTTGTCCTGCCTTGTTGGCCCCGCCCATAGGCGTGTTGGTGCGCTGTCCTCAACAACGTCCTCAAACAGAGTTTATTAACCGACGCCCCACTCTTCGGCAGTTGTGGAACTGACGGCTTATCATCATCAACATGAGCGGCCGTGGTAAAGGAGGTAAAGGACTCGGGAAAGGAGGCGCCAAGCGTCACCGTAAAGTTCTCCGTGATAACATCCAGGGCATCACCAAGCCCGCCATCCGCCGTCTGGCTCGCCGCGGCGGCGTCAAGAGAATTTCAGGCTTGATCTACGAGGAGACCCGCGGGGTCCTCAAGGTGTTCCTGGAGAACGTGATCCGCGATGCCGTTACCTACACGGAGCACGCCAAGAGGAAGACCGTGACCGCCATGGATGTAGTGTACGCCCTGAAGAGGCAGGGCCGCACTCTGTACGGGTTTGGAGGTTAATCTCTTCTGCCCACCGTGGGAATCAAACCAAAGGCTCTTTTCAGAGCCACACACTTCTGTTAGAACCAAAGTCCATGAGAGCGCGCTCAGGCTGTGGTGAACAAGCGGCCGTGAAGAAGATACTTAGTCCTCATAATTTCCTCCCGTGTTACTCACATATCGGCACTAAACATTCCATTAAACACCCAAAATTTAATCAAATGACTGAAAATTCTTCTAATCATGAAGAGCAGAGTATCAAACTCTACACATCAGACCATTTGTTGAAGGAAAACACACTTAATCAACAACATAGTATTGAATGGTCATTACGAGGGTTCAGATAGGAACTGCCCCCTCATCCCCAACTACTTCTCTAGGACGGTGAACAGTAACATTACATCACATTACGACCGTTTAGAAGACGCTTTTATCCAAAGCGACTTACATACATTACATTACCACCCATTACAGAGGGGGGAGCAATTGAGGGTTCGGTGCCTTGCCCACTCGGCAGGGACCCGAACCGGCAACCCTCCGGTTTCGAAAGTGGAAGCTCTACCCACTGAGCTACTGCCTTCCAGTTTATTAAACACTTACACACACGCGTGCACATCAATTTCTTATCCTTTTATCACATACACGCACGCGCGCGCACACACACTGTGTGACTCGTCTGCAAGAGGAACCACAGCAAATTAATACAATACACACAAAGTGTGTCCCACTGATAGATCTATACTTGCGTCGTGTAGTCATACTTGACAAATACTTTTTTAATACATGTTTGCATTGGTATGAGTTCGGATTAAATCGTTGACGATTCATCCGTGTGAAATGTTGTTGTTCTCCGTCTGCCTTGAGTTCGATGCCTTCCACAGCGCATGCGCAGTAGTTACAGGTGGCAGTTGGTGTTTTACAGTTTGTGAGATTTGACAGCTTCCTCAGTGAGACTCGAGCATGCGCAGTGTAGCTCAGACTTTGGCCAATCACGTTGGGGTTTCAGCACAGTAAAATTTGCATATGAGCGGATATAGACAGCATAAATACGACGGACGCAGATCTGGTCACATTACCCTCTATCATCATGCCCGACGTTATAGCTAAAGTAGCGGCCAAGAAAGGCTCCAAGAAAGCCGTGCCGAAGACTACCAAGACCGGCAAGAAGAAGAGGAAGACCAGGAAGGAGAGCTATGCTATCTACGTGTACAAGGTGATGAAGCAGGTTCACCCGGACACCGGCATCTCCTCCAAGGCCATGGGCATCATGAACTCCTTCGTGAATGACATCTTCGAGCGCATCGCCTCTGAAGCGTCTCGTCTGGCTCATTACAACAAGCGCTCCACCATCTCATCCAGGGAGATCCAGACCGCCGTCCGCCTGCTGCTGCCAGGCGAGCTGGCCAAGCACGCCGTGTCTGAGGGCACCAAGGCCGTGACCAAGTACACCAGCTCCAAGTAATCTGATCAGCCAACTGATCCACCACTCAAAGGCCCTTTTTAGGGCCAAACACTAAGCCTAACGAGCTGAAGCCATGTGCCACCCTGCGTGTATATAATTCATATGATTAACCTTTCAATGGATAAGAGTCGCCTATAGCGTGGACGGTGGGACTCTGCTGCCCTGGAGTGTTAAGCACACATGTCTCTTAACTCATCTAAAGGCAGAATGATAGGCTGGCCTCTGACTGATTTACAAGGTTTAAATAATAACAGAACATGTATGTCATTAATCTGTGCACACAAACTGATCAGAGGTCACAGCACTAAATTTTTTTTCTGAATTATGAAAGTTAGAAATTGTAGAATGAAGAGCCGTTTGAGGTTTCCCATCACTACAGCACACAAGGAGACATGCTGGTAGAAAAGAAGGTGCTTCATTAAATATGCTGTAAATTAAACACACATTATAATGCAATGATACCTCCAACAATACTGCTAGGACTCAGTCAGATTAGAAGTGATGAAGCTTCTGTGCTCGGCTCTGTTTGTGATACTGTGCTGCTAGTTTAAACAAAATCAACATCAGGTTTACTCTATAGTGAGATGAAGACTTCTATAACTCGGTCCTTCTAATACAAAAAAAGTTAATTTTCATGTATACTTTTACTATGTAACGTTTTATTGTGGTATGAGTAAAGGAAACATTTTAAGCCTATTTGGGTGTATTTTGGGCATATTCGATTAGTGTATAGCTCATTTGCATATTAAAATTCATTTTCAAAGAAACTTGTAATACAAAAAATGTTATTTTTCATGGGTACTTTCATTGTGTAACGTTTCATTTTGATAGGAGTAAAGGAAAAAAATAGCCCCATTGGGGTGTATTGTTGCCTGGCCTTATTGGAATTAAACATATTTCCTCAACTAGGATTTCTTAGGACTTTTAGTATGTTGTTCTGGACACCTCATAGAAATGATCTAAGCTGCAAAAAATTATTTTACAATTAGTCTGTCGTAAAACGCTACTTTGCCTGGACTTCCAGCTGAGTGGCTTTGATTCTGCTCCTGCCAGGTGCTTTTATCTTGAGAAGAAATTACCTAAACGGAACATCTGACCAGGTGCCGCCTTTATTTTGAAGAGAAGTCCCCAAATCGGAACATCTGGAGCTTGTGTAGTTTCTGCAAACTTGAAAAACGTTTGGCCCCGCCCAACAAGCGCGCGCCTGTTTTTTCATCGGCGTCCGCAAAAAGTATAAAAGCCCTGAGTTTCTGCATCAAGCCACGACTTCTGTCTGCACCACAGCGGAGACCAGAAAATGAGCGGCCGTGGTAAAGGAGGTAAAGGACTCGGGAAAGGAGGCGCCAAGCGTCACCGTAAAGTTCTCCGTGATAACATCCAGGGAATCACCAAGCCCGCCATCCGCCGTCTGGCTCGCCGCGGCGGGGTCAAGAGAATTTCAGGCTTGATCTACGAGGAGACCCGCGGGGTCCTCAAGGTGTTCCTGGAGAACGTGATCCGCGATGCCGTCACCTACACGGAGCACGCCAAGAGGAAGACCGTGACCGCCATGGACGTAGTGTACGCCCTGAAGAGGCAGGGCCGCACTCTGTACGGGTTTGGAGGTTAATCTCTTCTGCCCACCTGCCCACCGTGGGAATCAAACCAAAGGCTCTTTTCAGAGCCACACACTTGAAATTAAGGCGCACATGTATCTCTGAATGTTAATAATGTTGGGTCTGTGTCTCAGTGCACAACTGTCTAAAACTAGGAAACTTGTATTGAGGTGGTAGTATAGAACTGTGTGTGTGTGTGGCTGCTGTATATTAACTTTCATGTTTGCATTGGCTGCCATATAACTGAGCTGACATTTCTTCTATCGGCCTTGCGTACCAAAGCCTCGGACTACTGTCTGTTTTCTACCCTGCAAAAAGAGAGGCGCAGAAATGGCAAGAAGGAGGTTTGCTGTTATGATGGGCTACATAGCCTGTCAAGCTAATATGGTAACACGTCAGACAGCCATCCAACCACTACTGGAATGACTGACTGAAAGACTGAAGGGCTCAGGGCCAGAGAGCTTGAGATGCCACATGACCTCAGTGGAAGAGAATCAATGCCCGACTTGGAAAGAAACAAATAAGTTTAATAGTTTATGGATACTAAGTAGTGTGGCTCTTATTTAGTCACTGAGGGTCGACTGTAAGCAGCAGAGATGAACTGGGTCATTGGTTTCATATTCTATAAGTGTGACATCATTGTTACCTCTCCTAGTTTGGATTACATCATTGTTTAGGCCTATAATAGACGATGGCATCACTTGTGTTTATTTAAGCAGCTTCAAAGTCTGGGGCTTTTGTCAGAGACACTGGAAGCAACCAGGATTTGTGGCTCGGGAACAATTAAACAAAGGGAAGTTCTCATCTGTGTTTGCCAGGCTCACCTTAGAAGTGACGCATCGATACTGAAGGAGACGACGTGAAACTACAATTCATTCAAACATGCCTGCCCCAAAACCAGCGCCCAAGAAGGGCTCAAAGAAAGCCATGGCGAGCACCAACAACAAGAAGAAGAGGATCAACAGGAAGGAGAGCTATGCCATCTACGTGTACAAGGTCCTCAAGCAGGTCCACCCAAACACCGGCATCTCCTCCAAGGCCATGAACATCATGAACTCCTTCGTGAATGACATCTTTGGACGTGTCGCCTCTGAAGCGTCTCGTCTGGCTCATTACAACAAGCGCTCCACCATCTCATCCAGGGAGATCCAGACCGCCGTCCGCCTGCTGCTGCCAGGCGAGCTGGCCAAGCACGCCGTGTCTGAGGGCACCAAGGCCGTGACCAAGTACACCAGCTCCAAGTAATCTGACCATCAACCACTCAAAGGCTCTTTTCAGGGCCAAACACCACTCTTGTAGGTGTTTACAATCCTGTCAGGCACTGAGATCAATTCCTGCAATTTTCCAACATTAACAGATTGCATGTTTAATAAAATTTTTATTTAGTGTTAAATTCCATGTAAATGAAAACTTACTTGGCATTAAAGCTCTTCTGATTCTGATTGGCATGTAAGTTGTTGTTCTATCATTTACATGTGTGCTTTAATGATACCAAACATTTACTTATAATTACTCACCATCCAAATACATCACGCATTTTAAACAGTATGTGGATTGTAAGTGAAGGAGAAAGGAAGTCTGTGTGAAGTAACGGCTAATAAACAAGAAGGTGGAGATAAATGGAGTGATTATTAACTGAATGTCCACATTTGTCCACCCAGGCCTTTGGTCCCACCACTGAAGTCAGAGTAGTTCACAGGATGAACTGTGTAGTGGAGCTGAAAAGGTTTTGATGAAATCCTGCTAAATGGGACAACTCTGCCACCTGCTGTTGGATATTTGTACCTGCAGTGCCCACATTTCAACTCATGGATAGTGAAGGACTCTGGGTAATCTTCAGAGCAATGGAGTGTTTGCTTCTGGCTAACGTGTCTGGGGTTAAAGGTCAACTAACACAAAATAGTTGATCTGACTTTTATTAGAAAGTATTAGATAAATGGCAAGTTAAACAACTTTAAACCCTGTGTGTTGTTGGTCCGTGTCTCCCGTAAATCGACTAATGTTTGCATGAGAGCAGTTATGTTAGAAAACACACGGTGAGGTATGTGTTGGCTTGCTTCAATCCTGTTAAGGAAAGTACAAATGATATTGTTTACATAGGTGACCTTTTTTCATTTGTTAATGTGATTGATCCCAATTTGAAGCAGTCAGTGCACATTTGATCATTCAAGACCTGCAACAAATTTGTTTAGTACACTTAGTGGAATTCAGGGAACGAGATGTGATGTGTGAGGGGAAGAGAAGGGAAAATCATGATGTCCAAAGGGGGGTCGACCTTTGCCCTGGGTACCATCAGGTCTACAACACCGTAAACACAAATCTGTTAGTTAACCAGCATTAGAGATGTGACATTCGCGAACGATCCAGTTCTTTTGAACGGCTCATTAACATGAACGATGAGAGCCAGGTCGCGATTGGTTGGGAGCCGTTCTTTTTTTCGTTCATTTTTTTTCTCTCTCCCTGCGATCACGCCTCTAGCAAACAGATGCTTACAAAAGCTCCTCCCTCCACTGTCCACGCTCTCTCCACGCCTCACCTGCGAGGAGCGCTTATTTAAATAGTGGTGGTGGAAGTGGTAGAAAAGTCGGGTCCTTGTGTACCCCAGGCTTAGCCAACTCATGGCTAAGAAGCTTTGTGTCGTGGCTTCATCAGTTCCATCCGAGAGAATTTTCTCTAAAACAGGACAAATAATTACAGAGAGGAGAAGTCGCCTCAAGCCCGAAAAAGTAAGGGCACTTACCTTCCTCAATGCAAATTTGCCAAGGGACAAGAAAGAGAGGCCATAAAGCATGGTTTATTATTGCTGCTTTATTATTTATTTTTTATTTTGTCTACAGTTGATGTTGTTATTTGAGTTATGGTTATGGTTTTAGTCTATTGTACAGTTTGTACCAGTATTTCCAGTAGCGTGTATGCACATTTTTTCTCAATTTATTGCAGTTTTATATGTTATTATACCACTTGAAGTATTGTTTTAGAGTTTTGTATGCAAATATTTTGTCATTTATATTAGTTATTGTTTTCTTTAAAATGTGCACCTTTATTATAAGCCTGTTATATAATATTGTTTGTATTGAGGGTTTTTTTGTATTCTTGAAATCTGCATTGTAATGTTCTTGAATTTTTTGCACTAAAAGCTTTTGCAACTTCTGTGTAGCTTGCTTTGGGCTTTTTGTATGTATTTGTAAGTATTAAGGTGTTGGATAAGTAAAATAAGTCAAAGTAGGTTTACGCATGTACACACACTTTATACAATGAGTAAATTGTCATCTCACTGTCAATCAGACTTAAAAAAAATCTTGTCCACACATGTCAAATGAAGCTATAATCTATACTTGGAATAATTCAAATATTTGTGGGAAATCTAAATTAGAAATTATTCTGATCCAAATCTCAGCCCATCATTCCTCCCTTCTTTCTTATTTACAGGATAATAGGAATCAACCCCAGACTGGCTTCTTGAAAAATGAATATATAGGAAAGAGCCAAATGAGTCAGCTTTTTGAACGGATCCCAAATGAACGGCTCCCTCCAAAGAGCCAAAAATCCCATCTCTAACCAGCATGTCACATTGTCGCTCATAAGGCTTAGTGTTTGGCCCTAAAAAGGGCCTTTGAGTGGTGGATCAGTTGGCTGATCAGATTACTTGGAGCTGGTGTACTTGGTCACGGCCTTGGTGCCCTCAGACACGGCGTGCTTGGCCAGCTCGCCTGGCAGCAGCAGGCGGACGGCGGTCTGGATCTCCCTGGATGAGATGGTGGAGCGCTTGTTGTAATGAGCCAGACGAGACGCTTCAGAGGCGATGCGCTCGAAGATGTCATTCACGAAGGAGTTCATGATGCCCATGGCCTTGGACGAGATGCCGGTGTCCGGGTGAACCTGCTTCATCACCTTGTACACGTAGATAGCATAGCTCTCCTTCCTGGTCTTCCTCTTCTTCTTGCCGGTCTTGGTAGTCTTCGGCACGGCTTTCTTAGAGCCTTTCTTGGCCGCTACTTTAGCTACAACGTCGGGCATGATGCTAGAGAATAATGTGACCAGATGTACGTCCGTCGTATTTATGCTGTCTATATCCGCTCATATGCAAATTTTACTGTGCTGAAACCACAACGTGATTGGCCAAAGTCTGAGCTACACTGCGCATGCTCGAGTCTCACTGAGGAAGCTGTCAAATCTCACAAACTGTAATACACCTGTCTGTCTGATCCCGCGTTACACGGTGATGACGTTACAAGATACAAGCGGGAGTCATTCAGAAATAGATCAATGTTTTAAACGTCAGTTGGTCACGATTTATTTCTTTTCTAACTTCTGTGTGGTATTGAACACGTGAAGCTCATGATGATTATGAGGCTCACGGTTCAGAGCGGTGCTGCGACACACAGGAGCTGGTGACGCTTCAACGTTTGGGTGTCTAAGTTATGTATTCAACTGACAGGGATTTGTGTTTTCAACTGTTGAAGGATGGTACGATACTCGCTGAATTTGTGTTCCCTTGTTACACAGGCTTTGTTCTGTTGTGGAGTTGTTGGCTCTTAAAAGAGCCGTTGTGTTGCTGGAGGTTGCCGGGTGAGTCTAAGCTCTCTCCCCGCGGATACGACGGGCCAGCTGGATGTCTTTGGGCATGATGGTGACCCTCTTAGCGTGGATGGCGCACAGGTTGGTGTCCTCGAAGAGCCCCACCAGGTAAGCCTCGCTGGCCTCCTGCAGAGCCATGACAGCGGAGCTCTGGAAGCGCAGGTCGGTCTTGAAGTCCTGGGCGATCTCTCGGACCAGGCGCTGGAAGGGCAGCTTGCGGATGAGAAGCTCGGTAGACTTCTGGTACCGGCGGATCTCTCTGAGAGCCACGGTTCCGGGCCTGTAACGATGAGGTTTCTTCACGCCGCCGGTAGCGGGGGCGCTTTTACGGGCAGCCTTGGTAGCGAGCTGCTTCCTGGGAGCTTTACCTCCTGTGGACTTACGGGCGGTTTGCTTAGTTCTGGCCATTGTGGGCTTGGAAGCTTCTACTCAGAAAATAGAGAATGTGTGTGACACTGCATCAGAGGCTTTATGTAGCCAGCGCCGGAGCTCCTCTGCTGCTGATTGGCCCAAACTGAGCCCCGCCCGGCGAAGGATGACCAATTGGAGCACAGGAGACAGACATTTCAAAATAAACCACGCCCTGTGTCGTGTGACGTAGTGCCGCCGCAAGAAAGAAAGGAGAAAAATACAAAATAAACCATGGATGATAGAATGTTGATGTATTAAAACGGAACCACGTTCACGGTTCAAAGTGCCTTCACACACACACACACACACACACACACACACCCAGACCCAGATTAAAGTGTCTCCACTCTTCCGTTGCCTGTGTTCGCTCCTCGGTCAGAGGCTCACTGAGCTCAACCAGAGGAGCTGACGGCTCCGTGCTGTTTCACACAGTGTGTGTGTGTGTTTGTGTGTGTGTGTTTGCACTATCTTCGTCCCGTTTCTACCTATGTATGTATGTATGTATGTATGTATGTATGTATGTATGATACCTGTTAATATCGACACGAGCTCAGACTTCCGGTCTCATTTGGAGCTTAAAGTGTCGCGCAGCAGATGTGAGCGGAGTTTCAGCCCGTGCGCGTGCACGCTGCGTGTTTCTAAGGTGTTCCGGTCCACAGTGAAGTCAGAGTGACTTTATAAACGTGTGTTTCTGTGTGTGTGTGTGTGTGTGTGTGTGTGTTCACACAGAGCTCTTGAGGGTGTGTGTGGCTCTTAAAAGAGCCTTTTTGGAGCGAGCAGCAGATTTACTTCTTTGCCAACTTCTTTCTGGCAGCAGGAGTTTTCTTTACGGGGGTTTTCTTGATCGCTTTAGCTGCAGGCTTCTTCGCGGGCTTTGCCTTCTTGGCTGGAGACTTCTTCACGACCTTGACGGTCTTTTTGGCAGGTGTCACCTTCTTCGGGGTCGCCTTGGAGATCTTCTTGACAGGAGACTTCTTTGTCTTTTTGACCGGAGAGGTTTTCTTGGCAGCTTTGCCAGGAGCCTTGGTCTTCACTGTGACTTTCTTGACCGCTGGTTTCTTGGCCGCTGGTTTCTTGACCGCTGGCTTCTTGACCGCTGGCTTCTTGGCCTTGGGCTCCGTGGGTTTGGCCACCTTGTAGGAGGCTTTGACCTTAATCAACTTGTCGTTCAGTAGCAGTCTCTTGATGGTTAGCCTGACTCGGCCGCTGTTGCCTTCCACGTCGTAGTTGTCATCAGCCAAGGCCTTCTTGAGGGCCGGCAGAGACATGCCGTGGCGGGACTTGTCTTCAGACACGAGCTTGAGGATGCGCTCGCTGAGGGTCGGGCCGCTCTTCTTCGCCACCTTCCTGGTCTTCTTGGCGGCCTTAGCCGGCGCCGTGTCTTCTGCTAGAGCGACTTCTCCCATCGTGATTCGGTCGACTTGTCAAACTTTAAGTCTGACAGCAGCGAGCAGGAGGCGGGACTTATACGCCACATGAGAACCGTGTAGAGGCAACCCGCACACAGGCGCTCCCGTGCTGCCCAAATGTGGCGACACTTGTGTTTTCTCTCCCACGTTTTGGAGAGGAAATCCACACAAAGGACGAGGTTCCGATCGCGTCCGTCAGTGGATCAGCGAGAGACATTTGTCCGCTCTAGAATGATGTCATCTTGACTGAGCTGGACGCCTCCATTGGTTTGTCTCGAGCTTCAAACCTCTCTGATCCACGGTCACGCTGGACAACACGCAGCGAGTTTTCTTCACATTTCTTCGCACTAAAGGACTCAAAATGACTCAGATTTCTCGGGACTTTGGTGTTTTAGCTAGCAGACTCGTCAGACTAGCAAATCAAAGTCAAAAGGCAGTAGGATAGTGATTGGTTTAGTTTTAATCAGCGAGTGTTTCACTGTAGGTAAACACAGTGACGCTGGCGGTCACAGCGGCTCAAACTTGATCCAAAACACGTCTTTATTTTGTCATCTATCGATCTATCTATCTGGACTTTATTGATCTCACGAATGAGAAACGTGGTCGTCACAGCAGCACAGGTATAGAAAGAAATAAGAAAGTACACACATGAAACAATAAAAACAACATACACGACGTAGAAAAAGCAAGAATTTAAACAAGATTATATTATTATAATATTATCTATCGTTATCAAATCGATAACAAATGATCATATTTGATGCCATGAAAATGTTTAGTGAGAACGGAGAATGAAATCATGTCCGCCGCTGTCACCGTGACTACATGTAAGGCGTCACAGCAGCGCTGTGTCACAGTGCACGGGGATGTAGCTCAGTGGTAGAGCGCATGCTTCGCATGTATGAGGTCCCGGGTTCAATCCCCGGCATCTCCACGCTTTTATGCTGCGGTCCCACATTCCGAAATACTTCACACAGAAGATCAACCTTTATAACATTCCGCTGTACACAGACTGTTATTTTACTATAGCTTTTTATTCTATTTTTTGTTTTTATCTTATCTAATTTATCTTCACATTGGTTCTAGAAGAAATACAATTTGTTCTTTTTCCAACATGAAGGCATTTTAACTCCTTGTAATACCGAAAACAAACGTAAAGGAGTGTCGTTACCTTTTTAGGCACAGCGATCGGAGTCGGCAATGAATACAGTGAATTCTCTTTTCAAAAAGATCATGGTTCCACTGGGGCTCGAACCCAGGACCTTCTGCGTGTAAAGCAGACGTGATAACCGCTACACTATGGAACCAAGATGCACACGTTAATGTACTCCCAATACCAAATCATGTCAATATGGTTCAGGTGACTCGTGTTTGTAAAATGAGATCAGGTGATCATCGTGACCTGGAAGTTAGTGGTCAGGGTGGGCGGGGTTAATGGGGACTGGGCGTGGTCTGAGAGAGGAGACGTGCAGGTTATCTGCGTCTATTAAACAAACCAGAAGCTGCAGAGGAGGACGAAGGTACGATCACCTGTGTGTGTGTGTGTGTGTGTGTGTGTGTGTGTGTGTGTGTGTGTGTGTGTGTGTGTGTGTGTGTGTGTGTGTGTGTGTGGATCGATTGCTAGCATCCACTCATGATGAATGTTAGGGTTTGTGCTGTCGCTTTGAGTTACATTTTTTCAACACACACACAAAATTCATGCCATAAATTATTTTAAAATCTTTATTGGTTTTTATGATGCAGCATCACTCAAAGGAACAAAAAATGGAAAAACTAAAGAAGAATGTAAGCGTGTGAGGAAGAGAAGGATAAAGGAAAGAAAGAAACTCTTTGTTTTTTAGACACACACACACACACACACACACACACACACACACACACACACACACACACACAATGTAACTGTGGGTTCATTTACAAGTCAAAACACTCCTATCAAATTTAAGAGGGAACCTCGTCATACACGGGAGCAAAACAAAGAGTGTGTTTGTCTTCATTCTGTTCGTATTTAACTCTGCTGTACAAAATCCATCTTGTAATCTTACAATTCAATGAAAGTCCTTCATTTTTATATTTCTTTTAAGACACTAACCAGGGACAGAGCTCCACACTTCGTGTGTTCTTCGTCATGCTGCACATTCTCCATCATTTCTTCCCTGGCTGGGTTTGTAAAACTCTAGAATGAACTTGGCAGCTTTCCTTTTCTTCTTCGCCCCTCTGCTCTCCAGCTCTTCACCTTAATGTGTAACATGGAGACTTCCTGTCAGGAGTTTGAGGTGACAGTTCACACATCACCTGGTCTCACCTGCGGAACCTACAGCCACCTGAGCCTCAGCCTGATTGGTTCGCAGGCGGAGACTCCGCCCATCACTGTGAGCGACGCAGACCTGCTGCCTGGATCGGTGGGTTTTGTTAATCATGACTGTAAAACATAAAGCAACATTTATGTGACGATTTAAGAAACATATTCATGAAAGGTGAGGTTTTTGATAGATTGTTTCCTTTTGTTAATGTAAAGAAAAACGTCACTTGCACCGTCAAAGAAGGAGACACTACAGGGGCAAAGAGCTCAGGTTTGTCCTGAGGGCGGCGCTGCAGCTAAAGTGGGACCTAAAGAAGTCTGGTGACATGTTTAGGACGGTCAGACTCAGCAGGGGGCGGGACTGTGAAGCAAGATTAAAAGCTTAGTCAGCTACATTTCAGCTCCAGTCTAATGTTTCGATGTCTGACGCACTTCTGATCGCACTCTGTCGCCATGGTAACTTATGCTCCACAGCTAGCCTGGTCAGAAGCAGCAGATGTTGGAGCTTAGTGGGGCTGAAACATGAAGCTGGTTTGTCAAACAGCCTCTCCGTCCCTGATGTTTCTTTAGGGGTTGTTGGTTTATGGAAATATGAACTGGATAGGTTTAAGTGTCCGTCTGTCTCCCCTTCGACCCTGTAGGCGTGTCCCCTCTGGGTCCAGGCCGTCCGTCCCCTGGGTCGTCTCCTTCTTATCCGTCTCAGACTGAATCCTCGGCCGGGCTTCCCAGACATGGACTGGCACTGTGACCGGGTGGAGGTGAAGAAGGCAGAGAAGAAGGAGGCGGGCCCTGAAGACCCAGAGGTACAGGTGTTCCTGTGTGACAGGTGGCTGCAGTCAGCAGATGGTGACGTGGAGCTACGGACCGAGAAGAGTAAGAAACGTTCACGAGCTTCTTCCTCTTAACTGCAGGAGACAAGGCAAGACTAGGAGCTAAGTTCAGTTATGTAATAATGTAACAGATGTTTCCACCATGGGATGTGTGTGTGTGTGTGTGTGTGTGTGTGTGTGTGTGTGTGTGTGTGTTCATTAATGCTTGATTTCCATTAATAGCTCTGAAACGAAAAAAGACAGAAAGATCATTCAGTTACCATGGGGATGTTTTTAATGTCAACCACTCAGATTACAGAAGTCAAATATGGACAGAGATGCAGTAGTGTTAGCAGTCATGGTGACCCAGAGTGCACTGTTTGGCCTTGGTGGAGGTCTGAGCTGTGTGTGTGCGGTCTGTTGTCAGTGTGTTTGCTGAAGGACGAAGCAGAGGAGAAGCTGAAGCAGCAGCGACTCCAACAACTGCAGCAGCAACAGAAACACATCAGGTGAGACTTCAGACACAGATCATCAGTCTGACTCGCTTTTAGTGAAGATCAACCAGCAGCGACCACAGGTGACACAATGTCACTCTCCTGTCGCAGCGTTGTTGTGTTTTGATTGTGGTGCTATGGTATTTGTGTCAGGTTATAAAGCACTGTTTCTGGAAAATGGAAGCAATTCCTAAGTAAGTAAATGAACCAGAATCACATGACCTGTGTGTGTGTGTGTGTGTGTGTGTGTGTGTGTGTGTGTGTGTTGTAGATGGCTACCGTTTGTGGATTGTGCTCCACACTATGTAGATGTAAAACGGTCATCTGATCTCGGGCCGAACCTGAACTTCACACGTAGAAGGTGACAACACACACACACAACACGTAAAGCACCAGAGAAACACTGATTACAGAAAATCAGTCAGATTTTGTGTGTGTGTCCGGTGTGTGTCCGGTGTGTGTGTGTGTGTGTGTGTGTGTGTCTTCAGCCCAGCTATGAACCTTCACTACCTGAAAGGCTTCACCCAGCAGACGCAGGGATGGAACAGCTTCACTGAGCTGGACAGAGTTTTCAAACTCAACAGCAACCACAACAAGATCGCCGGTACAGACATGAAACATACAACATACGTACATAAATGCAACATACATGTCCAACATACATCCCCCCCCCCCCCCCCTCTGTCTCTCAGAGTTTGTTCGGGCTCACTGGATGGACGATGGCTTTTTCGGTTACCAGAGTCTGAACGGTTTAAACCCTCTGATGCTGCGTCAGACCCGCCTCCTCCCTCCACACCTGTCTGTCACCTCTGAAATGCTCCGCCCCTTCCTGCCTGATGACTCCTCCCTGGAGGCAGAACTGCAGGTACCAGACCGTCATGATAAATACTTCATTCTTATTTCCTTTGTAAGTGGATTTGTAAATCAAAAACACTGCGCTTCTGTTTGTGAAAAGGGGCGTGGTCTTGATTTGACATTGTCTTGTGGCTTTGATGCCTGTCTGAAAAATAAAAAAAAGCAAAATAATTCAAATGAACAAACAATAAGCTCAAATAATAATATTGCAAATGAAAATGCTGATCAGTAAGGGGTCCTTGACTGATTGTATCACCTCATCCTCATCCTCATCCTCATCATCCTCATCATAGTAGTGCAGCGCCCCGTGTCACTCTATCACTCTGCTGTGTGTCAGAAAGGAGCCGTGTACCTGCTGGACTATGAGCTCATGGACGGCCTGCCAGCCAACGTGATCAATGGAAGGCAGACGTACCTGTGTGCTCCTCTGTGCCTGCTGCACCTGAACCAGCAGGGGGCGCTGAAGCCCATCGCCATCCAGGTGAGCTCCAGCTGCCTCACACACTCAGCAGGAAATGCAGCAAAATCAATTTCCAACAATATGTAATGATTATAGGGACATTTACATCCGTGACATAGTTGTGTGTTGTTTTGTCGTCTCCTTGTGTAGATGTTCTTCTTCTCCTCTTCAGGTCTGTAGGTCTCAGTGTGTAGATGTTATGTATTTCCATTCCGTCCTTGTTAAAGCTGATCAGTCACCACTCTGGTCTCTTCCTCTCTATCGGTTGGTGGCAGCACCTTATTTCTCATGTAAATGTAAATTGAACCTTTGTTGTTCCTGTAGTTGCAGCAAACCCCTGGCCCTCTGAACCCGGTCTTCCTGCCCTCTGACCTCAGCTGTGATTGGCTGCTGGCTAAGCTATGGGTGCGCTGTGCAGATTTCCAGTGTCACCAGCTGGTGTCGCACTACCTGAGGACCCACATGATGGGGGAGCTCTGCTGCGGCGCCACACTCAGGACGCTGCCTCAGCTGCACCCGCTGCATCAGGTGCAACCGTGTGACAGTGGAGAGATGAAGCCTGGGCCTGAGCGCAACATTTCCTTTTGTAAGTGAGCCGGGGGCAAGTTCATAAAGATCAACCAGGTGACCAGGATGCACAAAATACTCTGTAGACTCGGTTTATACATTTTTCAGGTCAGAGTTCCAGCTTTCTGTCGTGACCGGGACAGAAGTGAGACGGTTCTATGTCACATGATACCGATCGCCTTGAACTGGCCCCAGGCTCACCTACAAAACAAAAGATGATTCCAGTACATTTTCTTGTCATTGATGTGCTGTGGTGTTTGCTTACTGATGAGTGTTGGGCTCTGACAGCTGCTGATGCCACACGTGCAGACCAGCCTGCAGATCAACATCCAGGCCAGAGCCTCGCTGCTAGCTGCTAACGGGGTTTTTGATAAGGTACCACTCTGTGTGTGTGTGTGTGTGTGTGTGTGTGTGTGTGTTGATCGTACACATAGTTTGAGGATGCATGTCTGCTCTCTCTTCCTGTGTCCTGATTGGATGTCCTCCAGGCGGTGGGGTGTGGTCTGGAGGCGGTCCCTGTCCTGATATCCCGGGCCGGGGCCAGGATCCGTTACAGATCCCTGTGTGTCCCTGATGACCTGGCAGATCGCAGTGTGGACAAACTGCCACAGTCCTACTACGCCCAGGATGCACAGAGAGTCTGGGACGCTCTGCACAGGTAAACACACGGACCTGCACAGCTGTGAGGAGGCTGAGGCTCCTGCTGGGGGGGCGGGGGTCCAGGGGTCCAGGGGCCTCATGGGCATCTTCATATCAGCTGCTTGTGTTGATGTTGTGAGATGATCGACTGTCAGTGGAGGAAGAGTTGTGTATCTCAGATCAAACTGAGCCCACACGTGACATCATCAGTCAATTCTCTGGTAATTGTGTGTGTGTGTGTGTGTGTGTGTATGTGTGTGTGTGCGTGCGTGTGTGTAGGTTTGTTGTTAGCTGGATGGATTTGTTCTACCGTGGAGACGATGACGTGCAGCAGGACTCAGAGATTCAACACTGGATTGCAGAAATTAACTCACATGGCTTCACCTGCAACTCAGGTGAGTGTGTGTGTGTGTGTGTGTGTGTGCGTCGAGCGTGCGTGCGTGTGTGTGTGTCATGAGCCTGTCTCTCCTCAGGTTTCCCTGAGAGCTTCCAGACCAGAGCAGAAGTATCCAAGTTTGTCACCATGATCATCTTCAGCTGTTCTGCTCTACACGCTGCAGTCAACTTCTCCCAGGTGGGTCTCACTTCCTGTCTGGAGAAAAAAAAAATCAAAATGTCTTCACAAATGTCCTTCTCGTCCCCCTGTGTTTAGTCTCCCTCTCTCTCTCTCTCTCTCTCTCTCTCTCTCTCTCTCTCTCTCTCTCTCTTTCTCTTTGTCTCTCTCTTTCTCTTTGTCTCTCTCTCTTTCTCTTTGTCTCTCTCTCTTTCTCTCTCTCTCTCTGTCTCTCTCTCTCTCCCTCTCTCTCTCTCTCTCTCTCTCTCTCTCTCTCTCTCTCTCTCTCTTTGTCTGTCTCTCTCTCTCTCTCTCTTTGTCTCTCTCTCTCTCTCTCTGTCTCTCTCTCTCTCTCTCTTTGTCTCTCTCTCTCCCTCTCCCCCTCTCTCTCTCTCTCTCTTTCTCTTTGTCTCTCTCTCTCTCTCTCTCTCTCTCTCTCTCTCTCTCTCTCTCTTTGTCTCTCTCTCTCTCTCCCTCTCCCCCTCTCTCTCTCTCTCTCTCTCTCTCTCTCTCTCTCTTTCTCTTTGTCTCTCTCTCTCTCCCCCTCAGTTGGATTTCTCTCTGTGGATGCCAAACTCTCCGGCCTTCATGCTCCGCCCCCCCCCTCAGGCCAAAGGTTTGGTGACAGAGGAAGACATTTTGTCCTTCTTGCCGGATGTGAAGTCGACTTGTCACATCCTGTCCACGCTGACCGTCCTGTCTCAGCCTGCTGTTGACTATGTGAGGCTGCACACACTGTCAACAACATAACAGTCATAGTACAGGCCCCTGGACCTGGAGAAGTAGGACCTGGATCAGTAGGACCTGGATCAGTAGGACCTGGGTCAGTAGGATCTGGATCAGTAGGATCTGGATCAGTAGGATCTGGATCAGTAGGGTCTGGATCAGTAGGGTCAGGATCTGGTGGTCCCTCAGTCCTCTTCAGATAGGAGCTCTGTGTCTCCAGGCAGAGCCGAGTGTCTAGCAGAGCTACAAACATCAACCAGCAGCATCATGGAGCTGAGATGGAGCTGAGTCAGAGAAGGAGAGACAGGCTGGATGGATCTGCATCAGAACTGATCACTGGATTGATTATTGATTGACATTGAGATCTGCTACACTCATCCAAAGAGAGATCACTCAGGTCACTATGGAAGGATCACATGGTTGCAGATTATAACAATTTCCCAGTTTAGGATCAATCAGGTCTATCTATCTATAAAAGTCAAATGCACAGATTTGAGGTCATGTCAGATGTTTGCGCCCCCTGTTGGCTCTCTGTGTTTTGGAGTGAACCTCTTCTTGTCCCTCAGGTTCCTCTCTGTCATTACCGAGAGGCGGTTTTCAATGATGGCGCCCCTCGCAGGTTGGTGAAGCAGGTGCAGGAAGAACTGCAGGCCATTTCAGATGACATCACTGATCGGAACAGCAGACTGGACCTGCCGTACCCGTACCTGTGCCCACAGCACATCGAGAACAGTGTGGCTATTTAAAGCAGCTTCATAGCAATATCCCTCAGGATAAATGAAGTTTGATCCTATCTCTTATCTAATCAAAAGGTCACGTTTGTGTGAAACCGTGACGAGGTCCAGTTCTACTTCCTGTTATGTGACTGGACTGTGGAGTGTGTGAATGTTGCCTTGGTTACTGGGTTGTTTGTTTTAATTCTTGTATTTTAATTGTTGAATTATTTTGTGTTTCCTCTTTATGTGAACTCTTACCTGTCACTTATTATTATGTTATTCTTTATGTTCAAAGTGTGGAAGCACGTGTTGATTGTGACGTCACCAATATGGCTGAAGTGCTTTGACATTTAAATCATAACAAACTAATACAGCAAATCTATCATCAGATCAGCAGCAGAAATGAAAAACATCAGTCAATACTTTCTTAACTATTCAGAAACGTTTTGCAGCTAAAACATTCACATTGTGAACTTCTGCTGTGTTGTGTTTGAGTGGCCTGAGAGAATCAATACTAATAAATAACACTGACACGTTATTATGCCTCATAACTGTACAGACAGGATTACACTTCACTCTGCTGTTTGTTCATCCACACACATGAAGACATTAGGATGCTACTTTATCAAACACATGCACCTTTGGATCCGGTCCACACAGAGTTCATGTAAACGTTCTTTGCTTGTGTTTGGGCAGGGGGGGGGGGGGGGGGGGATGCTCTTCCTGTTTAGACTTCCTCTGTTCCCTCTCGTTGGTGTCCAGGCTTAACGAGACCAGATCAGTCTGGGCCCTCCTCAGTGCTGGATTGACATTAACGTCTCGTGCTTCCTCCCGTCCTTCCTTCCTAGCTGACAGGATCCAGCACCAGGACTTTACACTCCCTCTTGGCGATCTTGTCCACAGACAGCAGACTTTTGTCCTGAGGCGGCAGGTAGAGTGGCCGACCCACAGGAGAGCCAACAGGAGGGGTGATGGCCCGGCGCTCCATGGCACTGCCGGTCCTGACACACACACACACACACACACACACACACACACAGTCAGACTGGTTCATGACTTCAGACTCATGATATCTCAGTAGGAAGTGTTCTGTGCTGACCTACCTCATGATGTGCGAGCGGGACGGCTGCTGGTGGGAGAAGGACTGGGACCGACCCAGACTGGCCTGGTGTCGGTCCAGCAAGTCTCGCATTGCAGGGCTGGATGGGCTGTTCTTACCTGGGGAGGGGAGACATGGCTAGTTTGGGGGCTTGCTTTTCTCATCCTAAGACATTAGAATCAGATGGCTGCCTTTACGGTTGATGGTTCAATTCCCTGTAGAGTTAATAAGAGTGACTTACGTGACAGGGGCCGTGCATCAGGGGGGGGGTTGGCGATTGAGGCTGTGAACTGTAGCTTCAACTTCATATGCTGACTCAGCTAACGCAAAGAGACAGAGTTCAGTGGAGGGTAGAAGTACGTGGGAGCTACAGGTACTACAGGTTACTAAAGGGTTAAAGTACCTCGTACAGTCCCGGTCGGAGGATCTGGAAAGCCACACTGAAGGACAATGTGCTTCCTTTCCGACAGTGACCAAGGTTACTGAGGGGGGTGTGACAGACCACAGCGGCGAGCGCTGCGTCCTCACCCTGACCACGACCTGAACGCATCACAACACAGCAAACATCAGGCTGAACGTTCTTTAAGACCAAAGACTTCATATTCATATACACACAGACATGAACATCTAACTCAGACTCTCAACCAAAAGGCAGCCATGGAGCAAGAACTAACCAACGTCTTAGCAACCAGCATGAAATACCCCAGCAACCACACAAAACCCCAAACACCCACAAACAGTAGCAGGTGAGTAAGGGACTGACCCTCAGGAGTCCAGACCAGCCTGACAGCCAGGAAGTCCTGCAGGTTGTTCAGCAGAACGTATTTCACCCTGAAGTGTTCCTTCACCCTCACCGTGCTTGGACAGCTGGCCGTCATGACGAACTGTGGCCGGTCCAGACGGACGCTAGGCAACCTGGGGGGTGGCCGGGGTCAGAGGTCAGTGACGTAAGACAGACCAGCACGAGGGGAAGAAAGAGGGACGAGTT
Source organism: Genypterus blacodes (assembly GCF_046128005.1). Lineage (NCBI taxonomy): Eukaryota > Metazoa > Chordata > Actinopteri > Ophidiiformes > Ophidiidae > Genypterus > Genypterus blacodes. The sequence goes on along the minus strand of NW_027467126.1, from coordinate 31,044 downwards.
CACTTAAAAGGAAAACTATGGAGCTCCTGACCTGTAGTGGGTGTAGATGCAGTTGGTGAAAGGCATCTTGGGAGTGGACCACTGCAGCACGGCGACCAGAGGAACCTCCAGCCCCTGAAAGAATGAAGCTGTTACACGTAACAACTCGTCAAAGGGGCGACACTGCGCTAAGAGAACACGGCACCTCTTTGGAGTCGTCCTGCGGCATGTCGTTCAGGTGCAGCTGGAACAGGAAGTCGTGCTCCTCCAAGGCGCTGAGCATGCTGGGAACATGGCAGGCCAGGCTCTCCACCCTGCAGAAAGAGGCCATGCCGACCTCACCAGACTGATGGCTGGAGGATGCAGAGGACATCAGATGGAACATGAACTGATCCCCCTGACACGCCAACATCCACAGGTCACATGTTCTCTCACGTGAAGAATGTGTCTGAACTAACAGAACCTGACGTGATGAGACACTCTGGCTCTTACCACACGTTGTCCACCAGCAGCACCGAGCCGTCAGGCATCATGGGAAGGTAAGAGGCGTTCAGGTTCGGTAGAATACGAACATCACGAATATTCACCTCCTCCTGAGAAGATTCATTCAATACTGAGAAGAGAGGAGAGGAGAGGAGAGGAGAGGAAGAGAGGAGAGGAGAGGAGAGGAGAGGAAGAGAGGAGAGGAGAGGAGAGGAGAGGAGAGGAGAGGAGAGGAGAGGAAGAGAGGAGAGGAGAGGAGAGGAGGAGAGGAGTAGTGACAAAATCGAGTAACTTTGTATTTCTGATCCTAAGAATCCCTTTCCTTCTTCTAAATGTTCTTGTACCTTTCAGCACTGTCAGGTGTTTTCCACAGACGGTCATCTGCTTACAGTGGACAGTGGGAGGAGGGAGGACAGTGAGAGTGGTGCTGACTGAGGACGAGACGGACGGACCGCATGTTAGAGGACATGACAGGGACGCTGTACAGAAAGATGTGTGTGTGTGTGTGTGTGTGTGTGTGTGTGTGTGTGTGTGTGTGTGTGTGTGTGTGTGTGTGTGTGTGTGTGTGTGTGTGTGTGTGTGTGTGTGTGTGTGTGTGTGTGTGTGTGTGTGCGTGCGTGCGTGTGTGTGTAGTACCCTGAGCTTTGAAGGTGTTCAGGTCGTGTCTGAATGTGTGTGTAGGTTCTCGTTGCTGAAGGACGCTCAGGTATCCGAGCTCCTGCACTTCGGCCTTCTCTGCCTCTCTCTTCCACACTGTGACCATCACCTGAACACACACACACACACACACACACACACACACATCATGTATCATACAGACAGGGAGGCAGACAGACAGGGAGGCAGACAGGCACATGCTCCTCCTCACCTTGACCTTGAGGGTGCTGACAGGAAGTTTGTCCAGAGACACTGTGAGCGGGAAAATGACCTCATCCGCCAACACCACCGGTTCATCCAGAGGAGACTGCAGAGACACAGAGACGCCATGAAGAGACTGAGGCCATAACTTTATGTTCTTTACCTGTGGACCCGACCGCACCTGAACAGGAGCCCTGCGGAACTCCCGGCCCACGGTGCCTGATGAGTTGTGGATGAGCAGCGGTTTGCAGTCCCTGAAGCTGCGACAGCGAGAATCCACCCTGCTGCCCAGCGCTGCGATGGCGGCCTCTGCAGCGGCGATGTAGTCTTCTTCGCCGTCCTCGTTGGCCTCGTCCCCGCTGCTCTGGTAGTCATGGTGATGCAGATGCTGGTTGGGTCTGTGGCGGCTGCTCTCTCCGGGACTCACGCTGGCTACGGCGCACAGAGAGCTGGCCAGCTCCCGCCAGGCACGACTGCTGGCTGTTTCTGTTCCAAATGTTGCCGCTGTGCCATCAGTGCCCCCTGCTGGATGGACATGAGGACAGACGGGTGAGGACAGACGGGTGAGGACAGACGGGTCCTGATTTTCCACATAAATCAAAAATGTTCAGTACATGAATGAATGAGACTTTTCTAAAATCTGTCAGATCGGTTTCATATTTCTTCCCTGTATTTCTAGATTTTGTTTCCTTTTCTTTAATCTATTTATTGTTTAATTTCGTAGAATCTCTACATGAAGAAGGGCTACAAATAAATGTGATTGACAGTCAAAGAGTCAGTCCACATTGTATTCTTGAATGTCTTCTGGTTTACAAATGATTTTCTGTTTTTGCCAAACATTTTATCATTATTATGGATCATTATTATCAGTATTTGAGGGATACTCAAGTAAATATCATGAAATGTCTACAATTCTGGACGAAAATTAGCCGGTTTGACAGAATGTGTCCCCAGGATGTTTTTACAATGCTGCTTCTTATTGCTGTGATGTGATGTGATGTCATCTGAGACTGTAGAGCATTACAGAGCTACAGAACAGTGAGGCAATATGAACACACCGGAATGTAGGAATATTAGAACAAAAGATTAGGACTATTTTGTGATGTTCCTCAAAGGGAAGCATCTCTTCCTTTCCCCGGCCTGATGGGAGCATCAGGGACGGCTCTCCCCGGCTCTCCCCCGGCTCTCCCCCGCTCTCCCCCGGCTCTCCCCGGCTCTCCCCCGCTCTCCTACCCGGTTCTCCTCCCCTGCTCTCCCCCCACCTTACCGGGGTCGTGCTCGATCGGCGTCGCCCCTGCGTCCTTGCAGCGCAGCACCAGGAGGAAGCGGACGGTCTCCCCGAGGTAGAGGTGACTCCTGCGGGGCAGAGTCCGGTACCGTGCAGGGTCCGACAGATCCGAGATGGGAACTGCCGGGAAATACATGAAATATTCACACTGCGACTCCATCATCTGCACCATGGCGACGATGAGGAGGAGGAGGAGGATGAGGAGGCTGAGCGAGCGCCGGGACGGACCGCGTTATATCGTTTCCCACCCGTAATCCGACCAGAAGGCGTGTAGACAATGAGGCTGGCGTCCAAATCCAGGCACAGCGAAGGAGAGAAGAAAGATAAGACAGTAACGTTAGACATGTGTAACTGTTATGATATAACACGGGTTAACAGCTATAATGCCTCATTGGATGAAACCCGAGAAAGAAGTCTGACATTGTGTCAAGAGACAACGACTGACCGATCATAGCCTTGTTGTCGGAGTGCGGGTGAGAAACGCAGCCGGCGCACCTTCGTCACGAACGCCAAGACACACGCACTTCCGCCGTTACGACATTACATTACATTACGAGCATTTGGCAGACGCTTTTATCCAAAGCGACTTACATTACATTACATTACCACCCTACGCAGAGGGGGGGAGCAATTGAGGGTTCGGTTGCCTCCCCGCTTTACGACCTCCCGCTTTGATTCTGTTCCGCTGGTTATTTTGTGGCTGTTTATTTTCACTTGGGTGGATTTCAGAAGGCTTTAAAAAATGTTTCTTAAATTTCATTTTATGAATCTACTTTCTACAGTCTGTAACCACAAATGACCCAGACCTACTAAATCATCCAGTTTAAGGTTCTACACTGATCTTTGAGCATAAATGTGATGTTTGAATCCACTTTGTCATCTGAGCCACATGTTATTATTCTGCTCACGGTTACATCATTATTGATGATCTTTGTTTGGATATAACCTTACCTTCCAGGAAACACGTTTACTGATGAAAGTGATTTAGCACAGCGGTGACAGCTGCTCAGAGTGCTGAAGGTTCAGGTGAAGTCTGGAGCTTTAGATCACTGCAGCCACACTTAGAAGGAAAAGCTGACAGACAAGATGCTAAAGAAAAGTCTACTAACAGCCAAACAGGAAATAGATTTAGTAATATTAAAGTATGATATCGCTGTAAGTTTGGTTTATTGGGTGACATCATTTTCTTAGTTTGATGACATCACTTTGTAAGCTTGATGATATCAATATTGTTTATTTAAGTAGCTGTAGATTCAGACGCTGTTGCAATTTGACAGCACAGTAGAAAGTACGTCTGAACGTACGCTGGATCCTGTCATTTGTTTTCTGATTAAACATTGAAAGGAGAGTTGGCTCGTCTCGTCGTGCTCGTGATGTGGGCGCCCCGTTTGCCAGGCTTCCCCAAGAAGTGACACATCTGTGCAGAGGAAGGCAACAACAACGTGCCACTACAAGTAGTTAAGTTAGTAGCTTTGCTGATTTTAACCAATGAAATGAACCAATGATGTCCAGCCAAATGTTTAGCTGCTAGATTCTCAGCAAACCAGGAGATGAGAATAAGAAATGTTTAATATCTTTCCGTGAATTAATGGAAATCATTCCATTAACTGTTTCATTTAAAAGTACATTTCAATGTGTTACATTTAATTAATTTGTGGCCATATTATAAACCAATGGACTAAAGAGGCCTTAGAGGGTTCATAAGTGTATCAGTGACTCCTGAAGAAACAAAGTAAACACCTGCTGGGAAGCTAGAAGATAAAAGCTGAGGACTGCTCTGTCATAAAACATCAATAATTAGCTTATATTTATGTGTGCATACAAAACCTCCTGACAGAGAAGCTCCCTGTTCAGAAATGACTTTGATTCAAGAATTCACCCAGGAGAAAACAGATGAGTCAGTCATTTAGAGGCCGATGATCATTTACTTGAGTATCAAGTAAATGTATTTTGGATTATTAATAATAATAATAATAATAATAATAATAATACTACTACTACTACTACTACTAATAATAATAATAATAATAATAATTTAGACTGTACTTAAGTGTTAAATGTAAGAGTACTATGTTGGCACTTTTGCAATTAATGTAAAAAAAGAAACCCCACTTAACTTACTGCAGCACCTTTGCGCACACTGAGGGAAAACAAACCCCCACGTAAAAACAGGTAAGTGTGGTTATCAGGCAGAAGTCCATTCAGATGCAGACGGACATGTAAACCTGAGGACCAGAACCTCTGAACCTCTAAACCTGTGAACCTGTGGCCACCTCTCTGGTTTATCTGGGGCAGAAGATGCTGGTGACTGGAGCTGATGTCTCGGTTGTGTTGTGACTTGTGACCTGGGGTCAAGTCCTGAGACCTCTGAGACAAAACAGCTGTTCACCTTCCCCTCCTTCCGTGTGTATGTGCTCTCCGGGTCGACAGGGGGCAGCAGCGCGGCAGAGCGTGGTCCTGACGCGTGACGCAGCGCAGTGACGCAGTTACTGTGCACTTTTCCCTCCTCGTTGTTAAAGCTGCGCGGCTATGTGGCTGTTTAGCTAAACAACTTTACCCGCTAACGCTCGGACAGCAGAGGCCGTTACTTTGTGAGGAAAGACAACAAACACACCGGACATCAGTGCGGCCTCAGTAGAGGTAAATGTTTGTTAACCCGCGGGCTTTCCTTCGTCTCTCTCGCTTTTGTTTTGCTAACATTCGCGTAGCAGTTGTGAGCAGTTTAGCGGGGGAGCTAGGCGGCTAACTTAGCTTCAGCGCTGAATTACCGACACACACACTGACGTAATGTCGACACTTTACGGTTGTTTCGCACATTCAGTCTAACGAATAGTTGGTTATTTGTTTAATGAGCCGGTTAGCGAGTGGACGCGCTGAGCTTACGTGCTACCAGTGGCTCGAGTCAAGCTAGCTTCGATGTGTTGACTTGTAAACTGGTCTCGTCTGGTTCTGACTCGCACACTGCGCGCGCTCGTGTGTATGTGTGTATGTGTGTGTGTATGTGTGTGTGTGTGTGTGTGTCCCGCTGCACGTGGAGCCACAGGACTCGGAGCTTCCAGTCACTCTTCGTCACTGGACGCTGTTGTTGTCGTCGTCCGCGTCCCGCACCTCGCTGTCAGACTCGGCTCACTCGGTTTAACCTGACAGGCATCGAAGTGTCTCCGGGTACGGAAACATGTCAGAGGTGGGACTGAACGGGTTAAAGGTTACATGTAGGGTCAGGGGTCATGAAGGAGGCAGAGAGGGGACAAGTGTCCTTACAGCGGGATTTAACTACGTTTATATCATGGAAATGTGAAGTAGTACAAATCAATGTGTCTGTGTGTGTGTCACTGACTTACTGTATTTCTTTACAGACTGCTTGTGTGTTGTTCACAGAGCCACTGGTGACATTTTCAAACTGCTCTGTTCTCTAAACGAGTCAGGTTTAAAACAATGTAAACTGTAAATCCTTTGCAGGTAAAATCATCTGGTATAGTTTGGCATCAGAATGTAACTCTGTGTAAGCAGTTTGTTCTTTGTCCCTCCTCAGTAAACGTATGCGGCCCTGCTAGCAGGCCAAGATGTTCAACAAGTCTTTTGGCTCTCCGTTCAGTGGAGGGACGGGGGGGTTCAGCACTTCATCCACCTTTGGCCAGCAGCGTAAGTTTGGAGATTGGACCCCTCCTCAGATATACTGTGTGATCATACTGAGTGTTACCTGACCTTTGCCAAAGTACTTAAGGCTAAATGAGAGGTTGAATATGTTACTTTGTTGTTTTGACTCATTGTTTATTCATGACTTTTTATTTTTCTATGTATTAATCTTTAGTTCAACACCAAAACTGCTTTGTAGAGATTTTCCTGAACAGAACAACACATTGTTTTGCTGTCTCCAGGCCAAAGATCGGCCAGAAATATTGATCTCAGTTTCCTTTAGGTGTTTAGAAGCTTTCATGTCCATGGCTCTGGGGTTTAGAGCCCATGAATTGATCACCAGACATATAATTATGATGATTTTGTATCATAAAAATCTCCATACTGGTGTTTGTTGGTAGAGTTCTATTAAAGGTTCTGTGGTGTTGAACATTGTGATGACGTTCTTCTGTCTTTACAGCCACCGCCTTTGGGGCGGCTGGAGGCTTTGGGACATCTGCATCGGCATTTGGGACAACCAGCAACACTGGTGGACTGTTTGGTACCACACAGAATAAACCTGGTTTGTTTGCTCTCGTCTCTCTGCTTATGTAGGATGACGCATCAAAATGTTGTCTGTTTCTGAGCCTCCTCTACTTTTACACCTGTTTGACCTGATCTCCTCTCTCGCCCAGGCGGCCTATTTGGGGCAACAACGTTCAATCAGCCGGCAGCTTCTGCTACCGGCACCGGCTTTGGTTTTGGTGCTACCACTGGCACTTCCACCAGCCTGTTTGGCAGCACCGGCACCGCCACCGTCAGCGGACTCTTCTCCCAGCAGAACAATGCCTTTGGAGCAAACAAACCCACCTCCTTTGGAAGTGAGCATCCTGCCTACTTGTTGATGTTGACTTCACGGTGTCAACACCTGCCAGACTGACTGGATCAATAACCTTATTTCCACACAGGGATAATCATTGAACAGATGTATTTTGAGGCAGTGTAGAAGCAGAGCCCAAGCCTCTTGAGTGGTCACTGTCTGCATATGTTATTGCCTTGTGATGAGATCCGTCCCAGCTGTAGACGCTCTGTGTTTCATTCAACCACCCAGCAGCTTTATTTAATGAATGAATGAATGCTGGTGATCCACAGGGCAAAGAGAAAAAGGCTGGACGGTTGAATTCGGCCTCTGTTTGTGCGTTTAGGCCCAGTTTGTCCCTGAATCGTAACAATAAACGCAGCAGTACATGAAACCTGGTCTCTAACCAAGTCAGATGGGATAGTGAAGCTGAAGCACACTGAGCCCTTAATGGGAACCAAAACCAAAGGATGCTTTGATTTTGTTACTATCAATATTGTCACCTTTGTAAAGATGTTCCATGTTCAACACCTTACACTGACTCCTATGAACCCTTTTTCTTCTTCAGCCGGTTTTGGGACGAGCACCAGCAGTGGCGGGCTGTTTGGCTCAACCAACACCGCCTCCAACCCCTTCGGCGGGACTTCAAACTCCCTGTTCGGAGGTTCCGGGTTCTCTGCTGCACAGCAGCAGCAGCCAGGAACCATCGTAAAGTTCATCGTGAGTAAATGTGCTGCAGCAAATGAACACTTGGAGTTTGAGCTCATTTTCAGTTTTGATCTTTTCTTTAGCTTCCTTTTGTTTACCGCTTTGTTTTTTTGTTTCTGCTCAGCCTCCAACAGGAAGTGACACCATGGTGAAAGCAGGTGTGACCACAAGCATCAACACCAAGCACCAGTGCATCACAGCCATGAAGGAGTATGAGAACAAATCTCTGGAGGTGAGTTCACACACACGCATGGAGACGACAGAGGGACGGGAATATTCATAAGATGGTGTTGGTGCTGATCTGATTCAATGTCGGCAACTTGTTGTTGTTGATAGTAATCTAATGGACTGAGGGGAAATATGAACGGGCTTATTCCAACATTAGAACATAGAAATCATGGATTGAGAATATGAAGAAACCTGTTCCCCTGAATGTTCATCAGAGGGTTTCAACATAAATGGTTGAAAATAAATAGAAATATCCCCCCTGAATGTTTGAGAGGCTAAATCTCCCCCCTGTGATGTGTGGCAAAACAGGAAGTAGATTTATAATGTATAAGTATGACATCAGTGTAACTTGTTAGTTTGGATGACATCACTATTATAATTTTGTTAGTTTGGATGACGTCACAGTTGTAACTCAGTTTGGATGACATCAGTGTTGTACGTTTGATGACATCACTGTTGTTTATTTAAGCAGCTTTAGAGTCTGACACTGTTGGAAGAAGCTTTGGAAGCAACACAGTTTTTTGACTGTAGGTATGAATTTGTAATTGAATGTTTTCTAATTAAACAAAGGAAAGTGAGCTGTTTTGTCAGGCTTAGTCCAGAAGTGACTCGTCTTCGCTGAAGAGGAAGAAGACGTCTAACTGCAACGATTTATGATTCTAGTCAGTGCTGTGAACATGTGGGCAACAAACCAGAGTGTGTGTCCGGCTTCACACAGCCCAGCTGCTTTGGGTCACTGGTCCAGGAGAGCCAGAGAACAATGCTGCTGCTTCAGCAGGGAGACCTCCACAATCAGACATATGTCAGTTCTCTGTGTCGCATCTCACAACGAAGAGATTTTAAGTGAACTGGAAGTATTAGTTATAATTGTCAGGGTTACATGTTGTCAGGGTTACATGTTGAAAGGTGAACTCATTGATCCCAACGGTCCTGACCAGAACCACTACCAAGGTTTATCCAAATCCCTTCAGCTCTTATTTCTGTTTGTTTTCCAACATAATGGCTTTGCTCTCAGTGTCTGATGGTCTTTGTTGTGTGTTGTAGGAGTTGAGGCTGGAGGACTACCAGGCGGGGAGGAAGGGTCCGTCCAACCCAATGGCCGCCAGCACAGGCGGTCTGTTCGGCCCGGCCACGGCCACGTCCAGCGCCTCCACCGGGCTGTTCGGCGCCTCGGCCCCCAATGCCGGCTTCTCCTTCGGACAGGCCAAGACCACCTTTGGAGCCAGTGAGTTGGGATGAAAGGCCTGGCTGATTGAGTGTTGAGCTACTATCCTGCACAGCTGATTAGTTTCCTGGTGATGTAGAAAAAATCAGGACTGTTGCTATAGTTACCTGCTGTTCAATAAACGTGGAGTACTTACAACACTGTCTAAACTGATGAGCACAGCAGCTTGATGTGTAATGTGTTTTATCCCAACTGTAGCTACTCTCCCAGGCACCGGTGGTTTTGGAGCAGCCACCGGCGGCCTGTTCGGCCAGCCCACCCCACAGCAGCAGCAGGCCAACAGCCTCTTCAAGCCCTTTGGTCAGACCACCACTGCGCAGAGCACCGGGTTCTCTTTTGGAAACACCAACACCATGGGCCAGGCCAACACCAGCAGCATGGTGAGACTCTGTCTGCCTCTAATCACAGGTTGAAAGGCACCAGGCCAGTCCTTAATGCAAAGCTACATTTGTTGTTGGAGACCTGCAGCTCCTTTTTCTCCTAGACTTGAGTTTGCCTTTTTGCTTTTTTCTCTTCTTATTGAAACTTTGCCTCGCTCAGGGTTTGTTTGGGAACACGGCTGCGTCTCAGTCAGGCGGGTTGTTTGGTGCGGCTCAGACCAGCACGGCCACAGGTTTTGGAACAGGCACCAGTCTGTTTGGACCAACCAACGCCGGCTTTGGAAATGTGGGAACACAGGTGTGTGTGTGTGTGTGTGTGTGTGTGTGTGTGTGTTTCTTTTACTGGAAAGACGGTAAAAGAAGTGTTGGTGATTCACTATAGTGCAGGTTTAAATGTTGTGTTGTGTGTGTGTTGTTTTTTAAAGCCCAGTTTATTCGGTAATAAGACGGCAGGTTTTGGTGCCACCACCACAAGTGCCCCCTCATTTGGCACTGGCACTGGACTCTTTGGAAACAAACCGGCGCTCACACTAGGAACAGGAACCAACACCTCCACCTTTGGTAAGCCCCGCCCACACTTCCCAACCCTGAGGTTTAGAATGCTGATGGATGCATGTGAATCCGAAGACCATGTTTCAGGTCAAACACGTGCACGGCATACACACAGTGTTTCTTACTTGTGTTAGGTTAAGGAGAAGTTTCCGGTCTTTCTGCAGCTTGTGAATTCTCTTTGCATGTGACTCGTTGTAGGTTTTGGTGCAAACCCTGCTGGGGCCGGTCTGTTCGGGAACAAGGCAGCCGCCGGAGGACTGGGGACTGGACTGGGAGCTGGATTTGGAACAGGTACCAGAGGATCCAAAGCATTAAGAACACCATAATGATACTGGGCCAGAACCAGGCTACACACTGAGGGCTGAGTGAGAGTCACAGGTTTCCATCACTGCACTGGTTAAAATAAAAAGTTGAGGTTGCAGTGCACTTGATAAACGCTTGCTTTGTTATTTACTGTTTATTTTGCATTGAATATCATGATGGTAGAATCACTAAGAACTGGAGGGACTGATGGCTCATCATCATCATCATCATCATCATCATCATCTGTGTGGTTTTGTTGCTTGCTTAAAACTTTCCTATGGATGAAGATGCAGCCGCGTGTGTGTGTGTGTTCAGCAGTGGGCACTGGGCAGACGTCTTTGTTTGGGAACAACCAGAACAAACTTGGCACCACACTGGGAACAATGGGAACGTTTGGAGCAACCGGTTTCAACAGCGGAACCAGCAGCCTGGGATTTGGAGCGGCACAACAACCTGTTGGTGAGCAGCAGGGGGCGCAGAGGAGCAAACCTCTAATCATTCCTGTTTCTGTGACTTGTGAATAATCAACATGTGGGTTGTGTTTTTGGCTGCTTTGTGAGAGTTTCCCTGCATGCGTCACCTTTTGCTTTTCACTCCAGCTCTCACTGACCCCAACGCAGCGGCCACCCAGCAGGTGATCCTGCAGCAGCAGCTTAACGCCCTCATGTATTCACCGTACGGAGACTCTCCGCTCTTCAGAAACCCGCTGCCTGACCCCAAGAAGAAGGAGGAGGTGAGCTGATGCACATGCAAAAGGTCGCTCATGCCTGCTGCCATGGACTTTGTTGGATGAATATGGTTAATCTCCATGATCTTCATCATTGTCATTATAGTCCCTTGAGAGTCAAAAGAAAAAAACATTTAAGGAGGGAGGAGAAATATCAAGGCACGAATGTCCTTAAAAGAAAAGAGTGGTTTACTCTGAGATTTTAGAAGAATAGAAACGGACATGTTCATTCTTTGTATGAGTTTGTAGAACCTTAAACAAATCTCCCATTTGTTTTCTGACTGATGTTTATTGATGGGAAATAAAGTGATCCAATCATAGTTTTGCTTTATCTTACAGCGTCTCAAACCAACCAATCCCACAGCTCAGAAGGCTCTGACCACGCCCACCCATTACAAGTTGACCCCACGTCCTGCCACCCGGGTTCGTCCTAAAGCGCTGACGTCATCGGGCGCCTCAAAGTCACAGCTTTTTGACTTTCTGGATGATGATGAGCCGTCACTCATCAAAGGAGCCTTCATCCCCAGGTGCCCGTCCACTCGAGGCTCATCTGTGTGAAGAGCACAGGAGAGTCTGAAGTCTTCAGCTCTGTGTGTTTGGTTTACAGGAAGAACATCAAAAAGCTGGTACTGAAGAACCTGAAGAGCAGTCAGTATAACAGTCCAGTCAGCAAGGAGACGGACGACCTCGCCTCACCCTCGGAGTATCCACAGAACGGACATGGGTCAGGACACACACACACACACACACACACACACACACACACACACACACACACACACACACACACACACACACACAGATATTCTATCACATGCTTGGTGCTGCTGCCCTCAGACTCTCACCTCCTCCCTAACAAAGAAGCATTCATACAGGTGTTGTACATTAAATGCACCAAATCCACACACACACACACACACACACACACATGCAGATGCCTCCTTAAACATCAGCACATAGCTTGTTATCTTTTGTTGAGAAAAAGGTAGAGTTGTCAGGTTGATATTAAGAGTTCATAGTTGTCTGAGTGTGAACAATTATTTTCTGCTTGCAGCCATATGGAAGAGGAGGAGGTCAGGGAGATGCCGGGCAGCCAACCAAGCGATGAGGACCCCGAGGTCACACAGTTTTATGTCAACCCCATCGCCAAGCCCATCCCACAGGGCCGTGCTCAGGTCAGCCTGCAGGACACCATCACCGACCTCAACATCCACAAACCAGCCAGGAACGGCCTGGAGGTAGTTTGAGACTTTATATTGAGTCCAATCAATGTACAGAATGAAGGGATGGACTCTTTTAAACCGACTCATGTTAAACATAGCAAGTAAGTGCAAATCACTAAGTCTTTGTTGTGATTTTTCTTTCCCCTCAGCTGAGCAGTGAGGACGTGTCGGCGTCTCTTGGTGAAGAGTCTCTGCAGGAGGAGCGAGAGGAGGAACAGCAGGAGACTCAGCACTCTCCTCACCCAGCAGGTCAGCCATTGTTTCCCTGTACAGGAAGCCTTCACATTGAAATGATGCAGGCTGCACCATGGAGCAGCCTAGAGTGCCCACCTGGAGGGTCAGGTGGATATAATGTGTGTGTGTGTGTGTGTGTGTTTCAGGCATCGTGCTGAGCCGTGTGGGATATTACACCATTCCCTCCATGGAGGAGCTAGCAGAGATGGTGGACAACAACGGAGAATGTATTGTGGAGAACTTGACTGTTGGCAGAAAAGGTAACACTCTTTCTCCTTTCCATCTCATCTCTGGCCGTCATGTCTGTGATCTGCAGTCGGGTCGATGCGTCACCGCTCTGTGTTGTTGCAGGTTATGGCTCCATCTTTTTCCCCGGTGAGGTGAACGTGACGGGGTTGAACCTGGATGAGATTGTCCACTTCAGACGCAAAGAGGTCATCGTGTACCCAGATGATAAGAACAAGCCCGCAGAGGGGGAGGCACTTAACCGGTGAGTGACAGGACACGATGTTAGGGACCAAAACTCTTACCAACCACACAAATCCAGCTCTGCCCTGAATGACTCTGTGTGTGTGTGTGTGTGTGTGTCTCTGTCTGTGTGTGTCAGGCGAGCCGAGGTGACTCTGGATGGCGTTTGGCCAAATGACAAAACGTCCTGCACTCAGATCAGGAGCCCCGAGCGTTTGACTGACATGAACTACGAGGGCCGGCTGGAGAAAGCCTCACGCAAACAGGGGGCGCGTTTCCTGGAGTACCGACCCGAGACGGGCTCCTGGGTGTTTGAGGTGAGCTGCTGCCACCAGGTCTTCTTGAGCGTGTGTGTTCAGGCTCTGCAGCTCTTACTTAATCTCCTTCACAAACACTGGCATGGCTTTAAAGCAACACTCAAAGCAAACCTGCTGCTGGGCTCAAAGTAGAACAGCTGACAAGGACTTTCCATCAATGTTGAACTTTGTAAATGATAACTCTAAACATCGCCAGCTGTTTCTTATTGGTAATTGGATATTTTCAGTTTTAAACTTCAAGTTCTCTTACATTAGAGGCTTGATATGAGTTTCTCAATAATCTACATTTTGGAGTAGATAAAGGTCTGTGATAAAGTCTCTGTTGTCATTTCCTGCCCTGAAGTGAGACACTGTTCAGATATGACAGCTGCTCTCTCTGCTGCTCTCTCAGCTTGTTCATCACTGATCCCGCCCCTCTTTGTCTTTCAGGTCGCCCACTTCTCCAAATATGGCCTCCAAGACTCGGACGAGGACGAGGAAGTCCCTCTTAAAGCAGACCCCAAGAAGCTGAAGACCATGGCCTCACTTCCTGCCTCCAGGCTGCAGCAGCAGCTTCCCCCCTCCCAGGAGCAGGTGGCGCCACAGGCTCAGGTAGAGCAGCCTGCGCCCATCCACACTCACCCCAATACAGAGCATCCTCATCATCATCCTCACTGATACAGCCTCAGCCCATTAAAGGCTCACTTCACTTATTATGGATGTCAAGATGGAGTAATTAGTCATTTTAACTTGAGTTTATTAAAAGGATTTAATGTGTGTGTGTGTTGAAAGTCTGATTTGTACTTAGAGTTGCTGCCTTCTTGTCCATGCTGGAGGTTAAAGGTCACACAGAGAAGGCTGGGCCACATTGGTGATTGAGTTTAGAAGCGACATACATAAGCTTTCTTTTTGATTGATGGTGTTTATGATTAGATTTTAAGGAGGAACAACGGCATCATGCGGCCTTCAGGTGGGAGCTTCTGTAGGTGGATGAAGCAGCCGGGCCTTTGTGCTGTAGCTCTGGAAGGAAGAGTCTAAACTGCTCCTTACTGACTTTAATGCTTCTACTTTTGATATCTTTATCCAGGTTCAATCTTCCATAAAACATTGAATCATGGGAAACATTAGACGTGATAAAGCTTTAATTTGTGTGAGTTTAATTAAAGTGTAGTGGAAGAAGAAAGTCAATGAGCTGTGCTTTGGTCCCAGGTGTGTGTGTGTGTGTGTGTGTGTGTGGAGAAGTGTCTCCCTCTGGTCTGATAGAAACGTCTCAGTAGGTTGTGATGTGAGGGAGAAGATGTTGAGCTCATCTGGAGTCTTCACCGCCTGCTTATCTGTTGGAAAGATGTGATGTCATTTCCACCCTGTTCTTCCCAGCAGCCATCAGGGCAGTATTCTGTTGAGGGTGTTTCCATGGAAACATGATGGCTCTGGGAGCAGGTGTGATGGTCGTCCTGCTCATTGCACTGATGGAACCGCAACCTTTGTGGTGTTCCTAATCCTTGAGGTCATCTCAGGCTGAAGAACCTTTGATTGGTGCACTTTGTATCTATAGAACATCTGCATTTATATCTCAGCTTTTGTGTTCTTGACTTGGATGAATGTGATCACAAAGTGGAACTAGAAGAGGAAAGGATGTATTTACACAAGCTTTTAACCTTTGACCTCATGTTCAGCCTGATTCATGCGGTGTGTATTGTGTGTGTGTGTGTGTGTGCCTTCAGTCCACTGTGGTGGTTGATGTTCCGGGCGGCGTGGCCGAGCTGGACAGCGACATGGCTGACATCACCCAAAGCTTCCCAGCAGAGAGCATGCAGGGAGGAGAAGAAGACGGGGAGCTGAGCGGCCTGCTGACCACCGAGTCAGACCTGCTGGCTGGCGGGCAGCTGGGGGGTTTGATCCCTGAGTATGACCCCGTCTACACCTCCAGTCAGATCGCGTCCTCACTGGGGATCAACCCGCACACGCTGCAGGTGCTGCGCACACACACACTTAAGACACGCTCATCAAGTCTAACCCAGGAAGCCAATCAATGAAACCTGCTGAAATGAAACGTCAGTGCAGTCTTTTCCTTCTTTGTCAGATAATGAAGGCGTCTCTCTTCGCGGAGGATGAGGAGGAGGGCGACATGTTCCAGGATCCCAGAGCGATGAAGGTTCCTACAGACGTCTCCTCCCCTCGCCTCATTGTGCCTGGAGCTCAGAGCCGCCTGCCTGGTAGGGAGACAAACCTTTAAAGGAACAAATCTTCATCTTCATTTTAGAGTCTGATGAGAAGATGAGAGCTGTGTTATCGCTGTGTCATGGATCTGTTTAGCCTCGCTGAGCACAAAGACTTGACCGCCTCTCCTCCTCTTTCTCCTCTGCAGTCGGTGGTCTCCTCCAGACTCGCTTCACGTCCTCCCTCTTCTCTCAGCTCTCAGACTCTCCCAAACCCCCTGCTGCTCTTTCTCCTCTGTCTCGTGCGTCTGTGGTGGAATCTTCCCGTCCCGGGTTGCATTGGACCGGTTCCGGCCCCTCCTCCTTCCTGGTCCCCGCCCGAGCACCGGAGCCTTCCATCAGGACAGTGGGGGCCCGCCGGCTGGGGGGCCCTGTGGCCCTGGAGGACTCAGTGACTCA